>NC_052506.1:77786740-77820091 GCF_014356525.2 Nilaparvata lugens
ATTTTATTATTACTTTATTATCTTTAATCATTTACAAGTTGCATTATGGGTGTTTGCAGTTGAGCAAGAGGCAGAAGGATGTTCAGTGGAGAGTGAACCGGAGATGTGGCCTTCAAACTGCAGCACATCTGAAACTGCCAATGCAACAGAAGTGGGTGAACTGAATGCACATTCAATCTCTCCCATGGAAGAGTGCACTGAGCCATCTGTGGCTGGCAAAAAGATCAAGCTCTACAGCTGTGCTGACTGCAGCTATAAAACTCCATCGATCACTCATTGGAAGAGACACATGACGAAACACACTGGGGAAAAGACTTTCAGTTGTGAGTTATGTGACTATAAATGTGCTCAATCAAGTAATTTGAAGATACATATCAGAACACATACAGGAGAAAAACCTTTCAGCTGCGAGTATTGTGACTATAAATGTGCTCGATCAAATGATTTGAAGATACATATCAGAACACATACAGGAGAAACACCTTTCAGCTGCAAGTATTGTGACTATAAATGTGCTCAATCAAGTGATTTGAAAAAACATATTAGAACACATACAGGAGAAACACCTTTCAGCTGCAAGTATTGTGACTATAAATGTGCTCATCAAGTGATTTGAAAAAACATATTCAGAACACATACAGGAGAAACACCTTTCAGCTGCGAGTATTGTGACTATAAATGTGCTCTATCAAGTACTTTGATAAAACATGTCAGAACACATACAGGAGAAAGACCTTTCAGTTGTGAGCTATGTGACTATAAATGTGCTCTATCAAGTAATTTGACGAGACATATCAGAACACATACAGGAGAAACACCTTTCAGCTGCAAGTATTGTGACTATAAATGTGCTCAATCAAGTAATTTAAATATACATATCAGAACACATACTGGAGAAACACCTTTCAGCTGCGAGTATTGTGACTATAAATGTGCTCGATCAAGTGCTTTGAAATCACATATCAGAACACATACTGGAGAAACACCTTTCAGCTGCGAGTATTGTGACTATAAATGTGCTCGATCAAGTGCTTTGAAATCACATATCAGAACACATACTGGAGAAACACCTTTCAGCTGCGAGTATTGTGACTATAAATGTGCTCGATCAAGTAATCTGAAAATACATATAAGAACACTTCATAAAGGAGAACTACTAGCTGAAAATTTGTGACTTTACGTGTGCTCATTCAAATTCATTTTACTGTATTTCCCAGTAAGGTGGTCACTAATAACAAGATAAGTGTGTTAAACATGTGTGTGCACACAAATTTCGTCCATACATTGTCAAAGGCTTCTAACAACATTTGTTGAGGTTCAGAGTAAGAATTTTTTATTGTCACAAACAAAATTGCATAGACAAAAGTCACTTGGCATTAATATCACAATATTAATACTAGGATCAAGTACAGGTCAGATTAACTTACATTATAAAAACTATAATAAAATTAAAACTCATATATATGGATGAGAGTCACTAGTTAAAATCTCTTCAACAGAGTAAAATTCTCTCTCCTTCAACCATTTTTTTATAATATATTTGAATCTTTTACATTTATAATTTCTAGCTTCAGGTGATAGAGCATTAAACATTTTTCACCAACATAGCTATACACTTTTTGTGTCTTAGCTAGCCTAACTTGACTTGGATCAATCTGAGTGACAGCTCTTGTGTTATATTCATGGATGTTTCCTCTTTAATTGAAAAGACTAAGGTCTTCACATACATTAAACAGTCCAACATAAAAATACAAGGAAGAGTCAGAACACTATTGGCTGAAAAAAACGGCCTACAAGATTCTCTCATGCCTAGATTTAATACTGTACGTAGAGCTTTTTTCTGGCAAAGGAAAACATCTTTTGCCCCGCTAGAGTTACCCCATAACAGAGTTCCATACTGCAGGTGTGAGTGGAAAAAAGCAAAATAAGCAGTTAGAACAAGGTTCGTGCTGGTACAAAATTTCAATTTCCTCAATAAAAAGATTACCCTAGATAGTCTGCTGCAAAGTGAATCGATAAGGCTGGCCCAAGTTAGCTTAGAATCAAGATGTATTCCTATAGTAGTTTAACTGACTTCTGTGGACAATTCATATTTGAGCTAAAAGTAATAAATTCAGTTTTGTTATCATTCACAATTAACTTATTAGCAGAAAACCAGAGGTCAGCTCTTTCCCTCATTATTGAATTGATGAGTGAGGACTTATTGGAGCACAAAAGAGTTGTGTCATCCGCATACAACACAGATTTATTTGGAACAGATTGCGGAAGGTCATTTATATAAACAATGAATAAGAAGGGACCAAGGACAGAGCCCTGGGGGACCCCTTGTAAAACTTGCTTACAACTAGATTTCTGCTTACCAGTTTTTACATATTGAAACCTGTTTAAAAGTTAAGATTCCAATAGAGCGAGCTCTTTTCCCCTTACTCCATAATAATATAATTTCTTGATCAGTTCCTTGTGAGGAACAATGTCGAAAGCTTTGCTGAGGTCTAACAGTAAAACATTAACTTCCTCCTTATTCTCAAAGCCCTGATAATGAAAGATACCACACTTTCCACAGCTTTAACAGTATTTAAACTTCTTCTAAAGCCAAACTGAGATGATAGAAACAATCGATTTTGCTCAAAATATGCTTCTACATTATTCTTGATTACACTTTCTAATATCTTTGATATCACTGGTACCAGCGCAATAGGTCTGTAGTTACCAGCGCTAGTTCTATCTCCTTTTTATATACAGGGACAGTTACACTGATCTTCAAACATTTTGGAAAGATACAAGCCCTAAGAGCTTTATGTATGAGATATGTTAAAGGCTCAACAATGGAATTTATGATTTTCTTTAAAACAAAGTTAGACAGACCAAAAGTATCTCCAGATTTTGAATTACTTAGTTTAGCAACAATTCTTTGATTTTAGCAGCCTTCACAGCATACAATCTGAAAGGTTGCAAATCTCCCTGAGAATCATGCAATCTAGTCGACTCCAGCAGAAGCACTAGCTCCGTTACTAAGATTCCTGGAACTGGTATTGGAAACTTTAGAACCATTGAAGAAGAAGTCATTAAACTCATCTGCAGATATGGGTATTGCCACTGGGAGGATTTTTTTGGCAATCTTCCCGTCTCTGCGTTAATGTCAGTCCAGGCAGCTCTGTACATATTGGAAGATTACAGTATAAAATCGTCATTGGCATTTTTTTTAGCAAGATCGATTTGATCTTTATAAAGACGTTTTAACATTTTATGATTCTCCAATAATTCAGGGTTATTCTCAAACCTCTCATGACTGTAATCTAACGATCTCTCATGGCTTTGTAATCCAAAGGCCCGGGTTTGAATCCCAGCCCGGGCAAGATATTTTTCTCGGGCCACTCCCGTGTTTCGGATGGACACGTTAAGCTGTCGGTCCCGGCTGCCTAAAAAGCAGTCGTTAGGTCATGTCAGAGGCCCTGAAATTGATCAGTTGCGACCTGAAAACTCTGTCACCAGACCTGAGCCAGCCAGGTCACACGATATTATTATTATCTAACGATATTCTAATTTGTTTTAATTCAGGTGTATACCACGCATTAGCCTTCCTAGTTGATTTATTCTTATTATAGGAGTTGGGTCTCTTAGTTTTCATAGGGCTGCACTCATTGAAATTGTCAGTTAACACCCTCATGAAGGAATCAAAAGCTAGATCAACATTATCTGCTGTATTATAGACTTTTTGTGTAGTTGAGAAGTTGATATTGTGCTAATTATTCATATTGAATGAAAAAGACTAAGAAATTGTCAAAAAAAAACACTGATTTCAGTGATTAAATCAGTGGTTTTTTGACAATTTCTTAGTCTTTCTCATTCAAAATGTATTATAGACAATTGCATGCCAATCAACTCTATCTAAACAGTACAGCAACCTGTTGATACTAGTATCATTCAACACTCTGTAGCTGTAGGTTGATGACTCAGTATCAGAATCAACAATTGCATTGGGTAAGAGGCCTGTAACTTCTAACACTGAACCTGAATGATATCTGACAAATGTGGTTGAACTATCTTACAGTTATATGTAGAGGAATGAATATTCGACACAAAGTTATCCAGGCAAGACTCCAATCGAGTGGGATGCGAATTGAGACAAAAACAGTCGAAAGACTCTAACATATTTAGGAAAGTTGTAATATTTGATCTTTCAATATTAGGGTCAATGTTTAAGTCACTGGCTAAGACTATTTTGAAGTTAGAGTATCTAGAACTATTTTGAATGTAGTCGAGGAGTTGAGACATTCTTTCAGTGAAAAGCTCAATGGATGTGTCAGGTGCGCGGTACACAGAAACAACTAACAATCCAATCTACTCAGTACATACTATCATCACTGCCTCAAATAGCCTACACTCACATAATGAATCAATATTTACGACTGAGAAAGGGTACTTGAAAGATCCGCCATAAGGAGTTGGTCTGCAGAAACTGGCAGCTAAACTGAACTCTATTGGTTTGTAAATGTTTATTTCATCTAATGTGCACCAGTGTTCATTAATACAAATTATATCACACTGTGTACTATTATTGAAGACATCAAGTGAGTTTAACTTATTTTTTATTGATTGTAAGTTAATATGGGATATTACCAATGTATTGTCAGAGCGACTACTGTTTCCCAAGTTATAGTATTGATTGAGATTGATTGATTGGATTAATTGATCTACATCTCTCTGTCTCAGACTTCTAGAACTCAAAGCAGCTGGAGAAGGCGAGGTGTCTACAGAATTATCATCCAACTCCAGACTATGTTGATTACACTCTTTCAACGTACCAGGCACATCTCTAAAAAAAAAATCTGATTGACAGTCTAAAGGAATAGATTCTACAGATGTTTCCTGTTCCTGAGCCAAATTATGTACTATTTCCAATATCTTATCACTTATAAATCTTTTTCCAAGATTGTTCAAGTGCATGCCTTGTCTCGTATGAAATCTTCTACCTATATTGCTAATGTTTACAAATCTTACATTGCTAAAATGCTTACATAGATTTGAATTTTCCATATTAGCTCTCTCGATTTCTTTATTGATAGCCGACCACTTTGGCAGATCATGTCTGTGTGGCACAGAGAAAACAATCACATTTCTAGCACGTCGATTCTGAAGATCTTGAAGTTTGCTGCGAAGTGCTGAGTGGAGCTCTTTTCTCTCGTTGCAGGCGACATCGTTACAACCAGCCAAGTAAACGTTCACATCGTTGTAATCCAGCTCATTTGTTTCTTTTACCACGTCTCTGAAACGAGCTCTAGGTTTAACCATAGCAGAAAATGCATGGTTGTCGGTATTGAAGCTCGTGCAGACATCCCTTCCCTGACTATCCGCAAAGAAACGGATATTCATTGACCTTGTACTGCCACCGGTAGGCCTACGTCTGGAAAGTCTCTCAGCTTTAGGTGTTGAAGATCGGTGAACCTGCGCCTGCGTCACAATTTTCCTCCTAGCATCAGGTAGCATGGACAGTTCACTCTCAGCCAACACGGAAAATCTATTTTCAGACAAAACCAATGGACTAGGAGCACAAGTTTTCGGCTTTGCAGTACGTTTAGGTTCTAAAAACTCGGTTTCGATTTCGGAGACATGTAATTTGCGCACTTTCTCATCAGCTTCAGCTCAGACTCCAATTTTGCAATTTTATCAGCAGCAAGCTGGGCGTCACTTTGTAAAACATTGATAATTGCATCTCTCGAACTAATATCTGCATTCACCTGTTCCGAGTTTTCATTCAATACTTTCAGCTTTGATTTAAGATCCTCTATCTCAGCATTAGACTTCTCTTCATTGTATATGGAATCGTCAAAAGCAGTTTTTCTGTTCCGTTTCTCTTGCTTAAGTAACGCTTGTAGCGCTCTGGTCTCTGCTGTTGAGTCAGTCAACATTGTCTTTAAATCATCGTTGACCTTAATATTGCTGCATTTATTAGGGAAGTAACTTCTGGAATCAGATCAATCACCGCTTCTTCTGAATAACGTTTGGAGATGCAGTCTAGAATTTAATGTATTCCAACAGCAATCTCTATTACTCCCTCGTCAATCAGCCCCTCTTTGAGGTTGAGATGTTTCTCCATCTCAGTCTTCAAAGTGTGTCTTCCCGTTATCGTTATCATAGCTCAACTCGCACGCCTTAACATTCTTTAACCCGCCTCATTTCAATGAAATTACAGTATCATAGAGACTGAACGGACAAAGCTCTCAATACAGCACCATCTAGTTGTCATTCATCAAACTAAATCAAAATGATTCGAAAACAAAAATATTGGTTTTCAGCATTAAAAGATAGTTCTGTAGAATTTTTATCAGCTTAGCTCCGCTATCAGTTTTGATAAGCTAGTCTTTCAAATCCCGGCCCGGGCAAGATATTTATCTCGGGCCACTCCCGTGTTTCGGATGGACACGTCAAGCCGTCGGTCCCAGCTGCCTAAAAAGCAGTCGTTAGGTCATGTCAGAGGCCCTGAAATTGATCAGCTGCGACCTGAAAACTCTGACACCAGACCTGAGCCAGCCAGGTCACTCGATATTATTATTATTATTAGTCTTTCATGAGATTATAGTAATTAGTTGATAGATGCGGGCTACCGATATTGAAAAAGGAAGACGATAGGAAGAGTATTTGCCCAGAGAGCGAACAAGGCAGGAAAGTTTGGAAGCTCCTGATAAGAAAACGGAAAAAAGAAGGAGAGAGAGATAGCGATAAATAGGAACACAGCACTAGTTAACACGGTAAACCAGAACTAAAGGAACGCAGATAATTATCACAGGAAAAGGAAGCAGCAAGCAGACTCTGTCCTTCTCAAAGATTAGATAAGAAACGAGAAGAAAAAGGTACAAGATTCACTGTTTTCCAGGTCTAAAATAATTTTTAAACCACTATTATTCAGACTTACATTCATAACTAAAACCTTTGAGGTAGTTCACGTTGAAGATGACAGTTAACTCTTCAAGATGCACTATTCAAAAGTGTAAAACAACTCGAAAAACCTCACAAAACTTGAAAAAACTACAGAGCATTCTTAGCACGACCTGTCACGGCGAACTTCTATCTCACTAAGTTCGTGAGTAGTATAAAAAGGCGGGTCCTGGGACACAAGTGTCCCAGGACCCGCCTTTATCTCAAGGTCATCCAGGTGCCTCAAGGTCATCCAGGTCAACCACCCCCAACCTCAAGGTCATCCAGGTCAACCACCCCAACCTCAAGGTCATCCAGGTCAACCACACCCACCTCAAGGTCATCTAGGTCAACCACACCTACCTCAAGGTCATCCAGGTCAACCACCCACCTCAAGGTCATCCAGGTCAACCACACCCACCTCAAGGTCATCCAGGTCAACCACACCTACCTCAAGGTCATCCAGGTCAACCACACCTACCTCAAGGTCATCCAGGTCAACCACACCCACCTCAAGGTCATCCAGGTCAACCACCCTAACCTCAAGGTCATCCAGGTCAACCACCCTAACCTCAAGGTCACAAAAAAAAATTAAAAAAACATAAAATCGAAAAAAAAAAATAAAAACACATAAAATTGGGAATAAATGGGAAAAAGGGAAAAAAAATTTCCCTACTGATCTTGAACTGCCCGCCAGTCGCCCGGCCGCCACCGGTCACCCCACCAGTCGCCCGGCTGCCGCCGGTCGGAAGAAGTATCATATTCTATATAATTTAAGTCTTTAAACATAAATCCTCTATGGTGTAGTGGTTAGCAAGCCAGCTTTCTGAGTTGGAGGTTCTAGGCTCGAATCCAAGGCGGTAAAGGTAAGTATTAAAGGTCAGTATCAACAGAACCAGAGGATATATTTTTTGTATGTAGTGGGTAGACTGGCCCACCACTGCCAGTCATCCCGCTGCTGGTCGTCCGGCCCCACCGATCGCCCGGCCGCCGCCGGTCGCCGGCCACCACCGATCACCCCGTCGGTCCCACCGCGCCCACCACCACCGGTCGCCCCACCACCACCCACCGCCCATCGCCGCCACCGTCGCCCAGCCGCTGCCAGTCGCCCCACCGGTCGCCCCACCAGTCGCCCACCACTGGTCGCCCAGCCGCCGCTGGTCGCCGGCCGCCGCCGGTCGCCCCACCACCGGTCGCCCGCCGCCGTCACCGCCGCCGGCTCTGCCGCCACCGGTCGCCCCGCCGGTCGCCTCGCCGGTCGCCGACTGCCACCAACAGTCGACCTGCTGCGGCTGGCAATTGTCCCGCCGGCTGAGCATGAGCATTCTGAGCGCAGTCAGTGGCACTCAGAATATACTTATAGCTAAACTTATCTAAGGAGATGGTAGGTAATAAGTAAACAGTTTGGAATACAATTAGCTATTTATTGATCAATTCAACATCCATTCATTGAAAAGTTTACTACAAGCATGTATATCTCTGTTCCAAAATCCAAGTTGTTTATCATATTGAGTGTGCAGAAAAGTGATGTATCCATGATGTTTCTCCTTGGTCCATGTCAAGCAGGTGATGTCCCAGGTAGTAGACTCCTTTTCCAGCACTAGTCCTTGGCAAGTCTTCTATGTTGTCTGATAGTCTTCGGATGATATTCAGTGTTACCTCTAGAACACTGTTTCAGTTAGAGACAATACCCTGTCATTGATGTTGAATCACCTCACAACCTCTTTCCTTCAGGTAATTGATGCTCCTTCGAGTCAAAAGTATAGGTGTAGTAGTATTTCTCACCACTACATCATCCTCCTTTTCCTCTTCCTCCTCCTCTTCCTCTTTCCCTCCTCCTCCTCCTCTCCTCTCTCCTCTTCCACCTCTACCTCATTGTCCTCCTCCATATCAGTTTCCTCTTCCTCATCTTCTACATGATCCTCAACCATCTTCAGATCAAATGGGGAGATTGATGGTAAATTTGTCTCATCATAGTCGGCCCACTTTCAGAATAGGAGTACCATCTTCTCTATTGTTCTAGATACACAGTTGATCGACAAAATGTCTATTCTCCACAGATGATTCCAGCACAATGAATCTAATCTGCTATGTATCAAATATATATCCATATTTGTATAGCATTATGATTTTGATTGTACCTCAATATAATGTCTAAGGTGTTGCTGTTCTCTGCTTTCTCAAGAAAGACCTTTACCGACCTTTGATCTCTGCTGTCTCAAGTAAAGACCTGTACCAACCTTTGGTTTCTGATGTCTCAAGTAAAGACCTCGACCTCCTTTCATTGATTTTTTCTTCGATGTTGAATCTTTGGTTTCTTCCCCTTCTCAACCACCCTGCTGACTTCCTTCAGTGATCTTTTCATACCTCCCCCAAATTTGCCTTAGCCTTCATAATGTTGGTGACTGCTAGTGCTGCAGCTTTTTCCAACACCCCCGCATCATCAGATCTCACTCTGTCCAGGCTCTCTCTGCCAAGATGCTGTCTGCTAATGCTCTGCTTGCTGTATCACCACTCTTGGAATAGGCATATCATGCTCCTTGCAAGCTGATCAAGTTTGTTGATTCCTGATCACCTTGTGCTAATCGCTTCTGAAGTTTTGTTCCTGGTCCACAGTATTGATAGCCAGGGATATGAAGTTCAACTGGTAGAATGTCAATGCCTTATTAACTATTGTACCAGCAGCTCCTTGATAGCTGACAGAACACCTCTTCCTCTATAGATCTTCTGACTTTTCCCTTACTAAAATCATGCCTTGGGGCAATAGATCCTCTCCCAGTCACTTGTCTCCCAGAATGTCTTTGACCACCATCTTGCTATCATCCAAAAGGCGTTTGATTGTATTCTTATACTTAGCTTTGTTGTAGTTAACAATCTCACCTCTTGGATCATGTTCTGTCTGTTCACACTGGTCCAGTTCAATATTCTCCAAAGCCTGTCTGTCAGCCGATTCAACTAATGCACGATTGGATTCTTCTTGAAAATCAACTCACAAAGTCCCAATGTAGCTGTGAAGGTCTTTTCTTCCTGATCTACAGGTCAGTCAGCACAATTTCATCACCATTCTCTCCAAAAGTTAGATACTTATTGACAGGTGGTAAGCATTGTCTCTCACTCTTGGCCCAAAAGTGTCATCAAAATCGTCATTGTCCTTGCTCAATGATCCTCTAATGTAATCAGCTACCTGTTTTCCAGCTAGATCAGTTTGATCAAGGATATTTGAACTGTTGTACCATGACTTTCATTCAATAATTGTTCAACATTCTTATCATCATCAGTCCATCTCCAGACAGCTCCTCATCACTGCTATCATCATATCTCTACTCATAATACTCTCACCCTCATCCCCTTCAAATGCTTGCTTTCTGCTTTCCATAGTTGCCGTCCAACTCTGAGGTGCCTGCCATTGGACTTGAAACTTCTCCAGTCCATATGATTCAAATGTTGGTGACTCTTCATCAATGCTGGAGAGTTGGAGCTTATGTTTTGCTTTACTTGCACCAGTAAGTCCAGCCTTGTATATGTGGCATCTTTAACAAATGGTGTTGTTGGTGGAGTAGGATATGTGTGGTGTGTTGATGCTGCTGAGAAAGGACGATGTTCTGATGATAACAACTCTGGCTTGGATTGTCTTGCCTACCTTCACATGCCTGGAGCGCATTTTTATTCTAGGCTTCAGATACCTGGACGCTTCTGGATGCTCTTGATGGAGGTAGTTGTGGTTGTTGAACTGGCATCTGTTGGAAGGTTTTGACTAGGTTGACTAGTGGCTCATCTAGAGGTATGAAGTGTTCCACATGTTTCTCTTCTGCAATCCGTTACCCAGCATGATTTCTTATGCCTCCTTTTGATTTCACGCTTCAACCTAGCAATCTCCATATGGTAGGAGCAACCTCCTCCAATGTTGGCTTATGGGTCCTTTGTTTTATACATATGGTCAGTGTTTATCAGTATACTGAGGTCTGAGAGTTTGAGCTCAGCTATTTATACATTTTGGACCATACCAGTGCAGAGTGCCACTGATGAACAGTGACTGATCAGTGACTGATCAGTGACTGAACAGTGGACTGATCAGTTACTGATCAGGGACTGAGCACTGAGTGGATGACCCTACCGTCCTGCCACAGACATGCTGAATACTGGTGAGCATGGTCCAAGTGGCAGGAGGAGCTAGGGTCATTGAGAAGGTCATGCTCAGCCGCAGGACAATTGCCAGCCGCAGCAGGTCGACTGTTGGTGGCGGTCGGACGACGGCGAGGCGACTGGCGGGGTGACCGGTGGCGGCCGAGGGACCGGCAGCGGGCCCAACCGGTGGTGGGGCGACGGCGGCGGCTGGGCGCCAGTGGGGGGGCGATGGTGGGGCGACCGTGGGGCGACTGGCAGCGGCTGGGCGACCGGTGGGGCGCGACCGGTGGCGCGACGACGGGGTGATCAGTGGTGGCCGGGCGACCGGCGGGGCGATGGCGGCGGCCGGGCGATCGGTGGCGCGGACGACCAGCAGCGGGATGACTGGCAGTGGTGGGCCGTCCACCCACTACATACAAAAAATATATCCTCTGGTTCTGTTGATACTGACCTTTAATACTTACCTTTACTGCCTTGGATTCGAGCCTAGAACCTCCAACTCAGAAAGCTGGCTTGCTAACCACTACACCATAGAGGATTTATGTTAAAGACTTAAATATATAGAATATGATACTTCTTCCGACCGGCGGCGGCCAGGTGACCGGTGGGGTGACGGGGGTGGCGGGCGACCGGCGGGCAGTTCAGATCAGTAGGGAAATTTTTTTCCCTTTTTTTTTCTTTTTTCCTTTTTTCCCATTATTCCCAATTTTATGTGTTTTTATTTTTTTTTTGATTTTATGTGTTTTTAATTTTTTTTTTGTGACTTGAGGTTAGGGTGGGTGACCTGGATGACCTGAGGTGGGTGTGGTTGACCTGGATGACCTTGAGGTAGGTGTGTGGTTGACCTGGATGACTCGAGTAGGTGTGGTTGACCTGGATGACCTTGAGGTGGGTGTGGTTGACCTGGATGACCTTGAGGTGGGTGTGGTTGACCTGGATGACCTTGAGGAGGTGTGGGTGACCTAGATGACCTTGAGGTGGGTGTGGTTGACCTGGAGACCTTGAGGTTGGGTGGTTGACCTGGATGACCTTGAGGTTGGGGTGGTGACCTTGAGGCGCCTGGATGACCTTGAGATAAAGGCACTTGTGTCCCAGGACCCGCACTTTTATACTACTTTCGTGGGTTTTCAGCTGCCCAGTAACGAAAAGTTTGTTTATTTAGCCTACTGTGCCCGAGAGGTGAAAATGTGCCTCATCACTAGACCACAGAATAATGCCGGGTTGTAAAAAAGCCAGTATTGCATTGCAAGCATCTGTACGTTCAACAAAATCTGCTGGCATTAATTCTTGAACAACCGTCAACTTAAACGGTTGTAAATTAAGGTGTGAGTGTAAAATTCGCCTCACCGTTCTGGCCGACATTCCAAGAGCAGCAGCATATTTCCGCGCAGAGCGCGATGGAGATTGTTTAATAGACGCTCTCACCGCCATTATGTTCTCTGGTGTGCTCATACTCTTTGGTTGTCCGACTGGTTTTCTAGGCAGTGCAGATCCGGTCGCCCATCCATTTCCTTATGGTTTTAGCACCTCACTATATTGTCCCTGTGTGAAAGCTGCTCAAGGCACTCATGTGTACTCTACCGTAATTGTTTTTAGAAAGGATTACCTACATTTTCCTATCTCAGGGCTAAAATTTTATAAAATCTATGATACTCAAGAACACATTTTTACTAATTAATTTCTATTTTACCAACTCACCAATGACCAATATACACATGGATAGCCACATGCATGTGATTTCTCATGAGCCAGGCGTTGACCGGTGACTCCCCCCACCAATCCCATCACCACGTCATCCTCGTTCTTGCCGTTCACCTTAGCTCCAGCTACTATACAGAGTGAGTAATGCAGCTGCAAACATAAAATTTGCATTTTTTGATTGGCAATATCTCCTGAACGGTAAAGAATACTTAAAATCCGATTCCAGATTCGTGTTTCTCGCTTCAAAGAGCATAAGGTCACAAAGTTCGAGTAATTTTTATTTTTCACAAAAAATTTAGAAAACCATGGACTAAGTTAACCATTGCCGTTTCGGCACCTGCATTTTGTGACTGATCCCCTCGGGAAAAACAGGTGTTCCGAATCACCGCCTTTGAACTTGGGCCTGGTCGCCATTTTGAAAAGGAGTAGGGTCCTAATCTGAAAATGTACATCGAAAAATGAAGCAACTGTATTTAAAAATTAAATACAGTGTTTGTATACCATTATGCCTAGTCCACAGTAGCTGGTAAGCTATCTCCAAGTTGCTGGTAAGCTAACTCCAAGTCGCTGGTAAGCTTGACCATGTTGGTCTTGCCATCCACACAATTCAATTTAAGGCTGTGCAAAGGCTAAAAATAAACTTTCTACTGGTGATATTTTCCGAAGTTTTTCGATTTGTATACCATCAAGCTATCAAAATGCAAATGTTTTCTCAGGAAAACATTTTTTTCCGATCATTACTTTTTGAGATATGAGCGCCTAAAGTTTAAATTCTTGGGACAGAACATTTCAAGTTTGGTAAGAGATAAATCCATGAGATTTAGAGGATAGATTCTTCATGCTATTGGTGATCTAATAAAACAAAAAATTTCTGAAAATATCAATTTTTGAGAAAGTTATTTAATTTACCAAAAATTAACTAAAAGTTGAGTTATTTTCGGTCTATAGAATTTGTCATAGAAAAATTAAAAACACACAAGTTCACAAAACGTGAATATTTGTGGATGCTCGGCTAGGCACTCGCTTTCGCTCGATGGCAAGCGAAGGCGAGCGCTGGCAAACCACCCATCCACACTGTGGCGCTCGTCGTCATTTGTAAGTATTGGGCGAAAGTGTGGATGCGGAATTATAGGTTAGCACAGAACGTGCGAGTATAGTAACTATAAAAAACTTCTTATAGAGAAACTCACTCCATCAAGTGTTTATAATGAGTGAAATGGGGTATTACGGTAAAGACAGAACTTCTATCTGCAACAAGGATCAATCTGCCAATAAAATATCAGCTGGATTTCAAGAAATGCAACTTTATCTACGAACACCAACATAAGAATTAATTCTAACCCCTGTAGCACATAAGGCTGTTCAATTTAACCGAGGTTCAACTTGGAAGACTAATAACTAATTAAGGTTAAATGACGTCATGTCGTATTGTAGTGTAATTGTTTATTGTTAAGGCTTTAAATAATGACTCAAGAAGAAAGGCTCTGAATTATTTTCAGATGTTACAAGGTACCTATGACTAATTTTATTTAGCCTATATAGAAAAAAATGTCTGGTAAGCTATGTCTTGTGTCTATAAGAACATGAATAGTATAAACGATATATCAATCAGTCTTTATGATGACCGTGGCCGCTGTAAATCAAGGGGTCAATAAATTAACGGTACATAGAAATATGCTCTTTATCAGAGAAGGCATTTTTGATGCTCTGGTTATCGTGGTGGAATTCATCACGATTGAAATTTAACCGGCTTTCGTGCAACAGGCACAAACTCTCAAAAAATGTCCTTTTTCATTTCACCTATCTCTGAATTCAATGGATGAAATAAAATTACCAAAATACATAATTCCAAGGTGTTTATTATCTACATAAATACAAAAACATAGGCTAATTGGATAAATAAATAGTTATCACTTATTTATTTACATCAAGTTTCACTGATACTATTTATTACATACAATCAGTCTGTTGGGTTCTTCTTAAAAACTATTGTTACAGAATTAGTATCAATAAAAGTTACTTGCAATACAAGTAGGCCTACAGTAGTTACTACTCAAACACCTCATCAAGTAAAGCCAGTTGTTCTTGAATTAAAGGAGCTAATCAAATACCGGTATTAAAATTAAATAATTATTATCTTTAAACTCCCAATATAAACAATAAGAAAATAGAAGATCGACTTAAAACTTGAGACAATAATTACATTATTGAAAATTAGTGTCATCAAATACGACACTGAACTAATCAACGAAAATAATATAAAAATCAATATAATATAATATAATATAAAAATCAATATTACTTGAACAATAAAATAGTATTAAAAATTAAGATGATATCTATAGAATGTAGACTAGCTAGAGAGTGTCACATTACACTACTACTCATCAAGTCTTCTTTTCTTCTTCTTTTTCTTTTTGCTGCTATGCTCTGAAGATTCTTCACAAGGAACATCTGAAATGAAATTTAAAAATGATGAAAAATGTGTGATATTTTGTTTCAAAGTGAAACAATTATAAAATAGTAATACTTACCTATATACGAAATTGTTGTAAAAAAATTTATTGTAAATAGTTTCAAGTGAGAAATATGTGTAGGTTCACAGATTGAGAAACACACGTTGAGATTTTCCTTGAGGCGTACCTTCGTATTTAAAGTTCTATAAGAACCATTTTAAAACAAGTCTGATAAAAAATAACCGTCTATACCACCCGAAGCAGAGACCTCAGCTAAAAATAGTCCTTAATATAATCTTCGCTCTAGCACACTGATTCCCGGTTGCAGAGGCATTACATAAAATCAAACATAGCTATGTGAGACATAGTTTAAAATCACTGACATAAATGGTTGGTCGCTGCACAGTCGTTTGCCGAAGCCCATTTAGCTATATCTTGAATTAGCATCACAATAAGTCACACTGCTGTTCTATTCACTTTTTTCCGTACATGCTTCTATCCAACCAATGTTTTGGCATCGGGGAAAGTTTCAATCGACATAACTGTGAACAGACCTAAAAGACCTCACATAAAATAATTGATAAACAATTTCGAGATTTTTCACCAATTTAGCGATTTAGAGGTTATAAACAACTTAAATAAATAAGTGTGTAGTATAAATCGATAATTCAATTACTAAAGCCACAAACATCGAATTTTGGACGTGAGTGTTTTGCCGTCCTTATAAATTCTATTAGATTAAACATAACTTGGTAAACAGATGATGTGTCACTGCAGTCCTACAAGTTGATTAACAAAGTAAGGAATTTGACAATACAATGTTCTATTTGTCACTTGGTCATATGGGACATATTTATGGATCATAAATTTATCTCATATTGATCAGGATTTCAAAGTTTTTAAATTAAAAGTTCAATGAACAGTATCTTGTCTTTGAACAATCTTTGTCATCGACAGAAAAATTGTTTATTTTATTTGTTGTCAATATTAACGTTAGCTTCTCTCTGTTTCAAATAACAAACGTGCCGCTTGTGCGACAGATAAAAATATGTACTTGAAATGGCTTTCATGTTTGGCATTGACTGAGTTTATATTAATATCCAAAATTCAGCTTTTGGGCAGGCAGAGCTCGTTCGTTAGGACTGTGAGTAAAGTCCGGCTGATCCAGTGAAAAAGGCTAGACTTTTGTTTCGTTTTATAATACAGTTATTCTGTCACGGATCGGGCAGTTTAAAAATAATTGTATTATTAAGAGAGACAGGTTCTGAGCCTATTCATTGGTTCAGTTAATTTTTGTTTTTTAAAATACTAACTGTAAAGTCGCGATTAAACCAGTGAATGCCAAAGGGGGAAGCCATCTTCAAAAGGTAGGTGACTACTGGATAAGATCATTGTTCTTAATTTTTATAACCACAACGATTGAATCATCATTAGCAGCAAGCGAGTGTTTTCCCCATTAATTTCATATCAATATTGTTATTTATAATAAAATTAATCTTGTTTTGTTTAAATGTAAAATATGTCAAAGACTCATTAAATTATAAAGTGGATTGTTCACCTTTTGTTTTTTATTATAACCACCTCAACATATTACATAGTAATTCTTTTCCCACCATCACATATTTGGTGAAGGCATTAGCTTACATAGTTCTTGAAGGCGTCTCATCTTGCTTACATATCATAGAATGTTTTATTTTCAATAATATTGTACTGTTAAAATTGAATCGAAACTATTTCAATATTCACTTACTTACTTACTTACTCCTCAGCTCTACAGGTCTTTGCAACCCTTGGCCTCCCTCACATAGCCTCTCCATCTGTCACGATCCTCGGCCTGCCCCCTCCAGTTACGAACTCCAAGCGTTCTCAGATCTCGTTCCACATCATCCGTCCATCTATTTCTCGGTCGACCCTTTCTTCTTCTGTTATATATCCTGTCCTTCCATATACATTTCACTACTCTTTCATCTCCCATTCTCACCATATGTCCCATCCATCTCATTCTGCCAGCTTTAATAAACCGCACAATGTCTTCATTGTTTAAGAACTGCTCTATTTCCAAATTTTTTCTTCCTCTCCAAAGACCATTCTCAAAAACAGGACCCATGATTCTTCTCACTACCTTCCTTTCAAAAACTCTCAATCTTTGCACATCTCCAGCTGTAAGCACCCATGTTTCCGATCCGTAACTCACCACAGGCCTCACCAATGCTTTGTATAATTGTAATTTCGTAGCTCTAGATATCAATCGAGATTTGAACAACTTGATATTAGCATAGTATGCCCTGTTTCCCGCCATGATCCTGTTGTTAATCTCTGCTGAGACTTTCCCACTACTTGTCACAAGTGTTCCCAGATAGACAAATTCTTCTACCTGTTGAAATGTGTAGGGTCCAATTTTCATGTCTCTAGCAACTCTCCTTCCTAGGCCTACTGCTGGTGACACTCTCAGATACTTTTTCTTGGCCTCATTCATCTCCAATCCCATTGGTTCACTATTGATTGCCAGTGATGTGAAGGCTTCTCTCAAGGCTGGTACTGTTCTAGCTACTATGACATATCCACAAACTTGCCATAGTCTATTTACTATGGTGCTTCCATGCGTGATACCTTTTACTGCTTCATAGAGAGCCAAATTAAACAACAATGCAGACAACGCATCTCCTTGCCTTACACCGTACTTTACAGGGAAACGCCTCCCGTAATACTTAATTTCAATATTCAAGTGAGACATTAAGAATGAACCCATTCATTTTGAATGGAATTAATACATAATCAATTGCTCAATTTCATTAAGAATGGATGAAATTTTACCTTCTTGTAAACTAGGTTCTTCGTCCGCTTCTTCCCTTGATCGTTTCTTGTCCTTCTTTCTTTTCTTCTTCTCTCCTTCACTCAGGTTTGAGGTATCTCCAGATTTATGCGAATATGAAGACATATCTAGAAATAAGAAATAATGTGAAAATTATTATGAAGCGACATATTGCAAATATAGTGAAATTTCATTAAATTGGATTTATGAAAGCAATAAGCAGGCAAGTCGAGAAAGATGAAATACAATGAGAGAAATTGAAAGCTATATTTGGTAAATGGAGTTTTCAAGACATTCTAATCTGGTCCAGATTTCAAAAGACAAAAGAAACAATATGGAGACTAATATGAAGCGACGTTTTGCAAATGTATTAAAACTTCAAGAATTCAGATTTATAAGATCAATTGAAAGACACGCATAGAAAGAAGAAAGAATATAAAAATTAATACAATAAAAGAGATTGAAAGCTACATTTTGTAAATGGAGAAAGTTTTCAATGCATTCATTAGACAGTTCAAGATTTGAAATAAAAACACACATATATTGTCAAAATCTATACTGTTTTATTTGGTACATGACCATGGTTTCGTCACCACACAGGTCACGTTTCTGTACAAATACAGATATAATCAGCTAATGAAAAGTGAATTGCTCGTGTTCGCGGCGAGTAAATCTGTACGCACCTTTAGATTACAAAACTTTGATCTTTCATACACTACAACAGGAGAGTTGCTTCCTTGTTGCAGTTACATATGACAAATAAGAAAAGAAAGGAAGAAAGAAAGCAAGAGAGAAAGGGAGAAAGAAATAGAAGAAAAAATGTTACCTGCTTGTCCTTCAGCACTTTCGTTATCCCTACTCTTCTTTTTCTTATTCTTTTTCCTCTCCATTGATTCGTCACACTTCTCTTCAATTGTTGAAGTATAGTTGATGGAAGAAGTAGGATTCTGGATAATAATGTCTGTGGAAAAAATTGAAAATTATTAAAGATTCTAAATTGAAAACGAAAAGCGATAACGATATTGTACAGTATGTTTCTAGATGAATGGCGCACTTTCAAACAGATTTATTTATGATAATGAGGTTAACATAAACATATCGCACACTAAATTACTCACAAAATACAAAAGTTTATGGGAGTGCATATTCAATTAATTTAACCCTTCATTAAGTTTATGTAATTTGGAACACAATGAAAATTATCACGTACTCTCTCTTTCACTTGAAGGTGCATTTTCGTTTGTGCGTAAATTTCCGCAGTCGACGACGACAAGCATTGTTGACATTCATATTGTCCAATTTTCAAGTGTGCTAAAACAGTGTGGCCAAATAACTTTTCATTATTTGTCTTTATTATTAAAGAATTAAATATCCTATTATATTAAGCAAGCAATTTCTGTATTTATATATCTGGTTATTTTTATATCTGGTTATTTATGTTTAACGGATCTCGAAAACGGCTCTAACGATTTTCACGAAATTTGGAACATAGTAGGTTTATGATATAAAGATTCGATTGCTCTAGGTCTCATCCTTGGGAAAACTCGCTGAACGACATTAAAATGACAATTCATCCTTGGCTGGAACAGCTGTGGATAGTAAAAAAGTGAGTATGTGAAATATCAAAATATCGCATCCCCGAAATTCATAAGATGACGTATAGCCAGCTGTGAAATATAAACACGATCATTTTAGAGAATTGTGTTCTGTTTATCAATAAATAAAAATAACGAGCGTAGCTCGGTGCCCCGATCAGTGAATGAGTCACCTATGAATTCCAAAACTTTCCCCCCATCACTCCACTGAGTTGCAGTATCAACCGAGCAATGGTTCAGTCTTTAGGTGCCATTCAGTCGCCACAGTGCTTAGGATAGGGAAAGACTGTATACGGGGACTGTATACGAACCAATAACACAGAATTGATGGCTTTGCTTGGGCTATGAAATGGTAATCATCCAAATGTTCATAGGCGTAAAATAATCCAAGAAGATGGAAAAGTAATGATACAATTAATAATAATATGTTATAACAGTAAACAGAGTATATAACACTTGGAAAATTGGATGTTGTAAAAAATGAGTAGGGCGCGACTACCGGAGGGTTAATATATCATCATATTGTCATTTAAAAGTATAAGCTCAACCTGCCCCGTTAAAACATAATTGAAAAAAATCTTTTAGGTTATTGAAATCTACCCAATGTGAGATTCTCTCCCTGTCGTGGTCGACGACGGCATTTACGCACAAACGAAAGCCCAGCTTTAATTGTGTTTCAATCATTTTAGTAGCCTTAGGGCCATATGCTAACACTACGTTTAAAGCTAAACCACGTTTACTTGTAGATATGGTTGCATTTATCATAATGTGTTTCATTTTCATATGGGGTTTAAAAGAACAGCTGACATTTCTCCGTTTAAGCCGAGTATCTGCACACGGGCCTTAGAGAGAAAAGTCTTTATGTAATTTGGTACAGTGTAACACAGTATAGTTTTGGTTATTAAAAATTGTTCACCATATTATAATGCTTCACAGTGGACAAAAAGCAGTATTGGCTGTGAATTTTTTACTTTCCTTGCCCTATTACCATAGGTAAGGAAAGTATTGCTTTCCAAAAAAAATTTAAGGTACCCTAATTTCATGTTTTCTATACGTTTCATTACTTTCCTTGCCCTATTACCATAGGTAAGGAAAGTATTGCTTTCAAAAAAATTTAAGGTTCCCCTATTTCATGTTTTCTATACGTTTCAAGGTCCCCTGAGTCCAAAAACATGATTTTTGGGTATTGGTCTGTATGTATGTGTGTGTGTGTGTGTGTGTGTGTGTGTGTGTGAACACGATAACTCCATTCCTAATTAACCAATTGACTTGAAATTTTAAACTTAAGGTCACACACACACACACACACACACACAGACCAACACCCAAAAATCATGTTTTTGGACTCAGGGGACCTTGAAACGTATAGAAAACATGAAATTAGGGCACCTTAAATTTTTTTGAATAAAAAAATATAAATATTACCATAGGTAAGGAAAGTAATGAAACGTATAGAAAACATGAAATTAGGGTACCTTAAATTTTTTTGGAAAGCAATACTTTCCTTACCTATGGTAATAGGGCAAGGAAAGTAAAAATATAGATCTACTGGAATTAATCAGATTTGAAAATAACCCGGCTTTTTTGCAACCTTCACTAAGTACCTGATTGAATGATTACAAAAGTTCAACAGCTGAGTCATAATTTAGACACACTAATTTCCACAAACATGAACTCACTCACTCACTTCCATCATCAACAGACGACGAAATAATTATTATCAGCTGTTTTTCCAAGGATGAATAATAATTATCCTTTTAATGTCCTTCAGCGAGTTTTCCTAGGGATATGACCTAGTGCAATCGATTTTTTATATTATAAACCTACTATGTTCTGAATTTCGTGAGAATCGTTAGAGCCGTTTTCGAGATCCGGTGACATACAAACATATAAACAGGAATTGCTCGTTCAATAGTATAGGATAGAATTGATTTACAAGTGTAAAATCACAGGAAATCATAACATAAACATTTTGATAATTGTAACGTTTATATTGAAAATTAATATAGCTTTAAATTATATTTTGTTACATACCTGACTCATGTTCCAAGTTCTTAGATTTCTTCTTCTTCTTCTTCTTAACTCTTGGTGAACTAACGTCGTCAGAATTGAAGGTCTTTGGTTGGTTTTTGAACTCTGAAAATAAAAGTGAAAATAATAACTAGGAAACAATGAAATAGACAACACTGATGGATATCTTGAACAATCAAATATACAATCATACAGATGAATGGAACAATCATATAGATATAGAAGATTGATAGAATAATGAAGTATTAGATGGCATAATTCATTACATTGTAATCTGAAATAATAACGAACTTCCATTTAATTGACCGAGTGAAGTGAGGTCTAAGATTCAAGTCGACGGTTTATCATTTCTCTTAATGTTTAAATGTTGCGCATTTACGGCGAAACGTGGTAATAGATTTTCATGAAATTTGACAGGTATGTTCCTTCTTAAATCGCGCGTCGACGAATATAAAAGGTTTTTCGAAATAAAATGTCATCATAAATCAGCTGTCTAGTGGACTATAATACTACCCGTTCAAAAACATCGAACATCTTGAAAATGTATCTTTCCATCAACGTTAGTAGACAGTCGACTATAATACTACTCGTTCAAAAACATAGATCGTATTGAAAATGTATCTTTCCATCAACGTTGTAGACAGTTGCAGCCAGACTTGATAACAGCGCTCACACTCACATTCCGGGACGACACGTCACGGTACGATAGGACAGAAAGTCCTATATTTATTAAGGATTTTTTCTAGACATTTTAAATTGATAAATTATTTATTAATTTTTGAGAAAACATAATAGGTCAATGTAACTTACTGAGCGCAAGGTCTACTGTTCACAGAACTACTAGTTTATTATATTGTGATCTGAAATTATAACGAACTTCCATTTAATTACTTATTGATTGATTCTTTATCACAAATGACAATGTATTGCCAGGTCTTGCAATACCAATTGCATACAATTATAATTAATTCGCGACATACTATGATATGGGCATCATTCTCACTCTAATACTAATTAGACAGAATAAATACTGTTTAATTAACTAGTTCAACTAGTTAATTAGTTAAACTAGTTTAGAATAAAATTAAATAGATACCAACCAGCTCCTAAGAGAGGATGCCTAACTTTGAGATTCTCGGGCATCACAAGTTTCATGGTGGTTGAGAATTCCACCTCGTGTGGCGAAGGCATTCGAATTTTCTCCTCTATTGAAACTCGGCCAGCTAATTTTAACGGATCTGAAAACAAAATACAAATTAAAAATTATTCGCAATTCAATCATTACAAAGAAACCTAATCATAAAATAATCAAAAGGTTTACATCGAGATTCAATTCAGCTGAGAGTAGAGAAATGAAGACAGCATAGTGAAATTCACTAAAACCTGTAAGCTTTAATAAATAAAAGGAATTCTCTCTACAATGTAAGGAATTCTCTCTACAATGTATGGAATTCTCTCTACAATGTATGGAATTGCCATAAAATGTAAGGAATTATCTCTACAATGTGACAAATTATAACTGTAATGAATTGTCAATTGACATTGAATAATCTAATTTATTAGGTTTACATTGAGATCCACTTCAGCTGACAGTAGAGAAATGAAGACAACGTAATTGAATAAAAACACAAATATTTTGTCAAATTGTACACAGTTTTATTCGGTACACGACCATGGTTTCGTGACCACACCGGTCACATTTTCAAGTTGACTAAAGCTAAAAGGTCAAGATAAACATTGAATATGAATTGGTAAATGTTAGCCAACATATCAACTTTATACATTTGGTAAAGAGAAATATTAATTGAAAACTTCTAATTTACTGTTGTTTGAATATATTACAAAGAATGTATAAAATATGTATAAATATATAAATTAATTGAATATAATATGAAATTAATCTATAAAATTAGTCTAAGTTAAGGACCAGCTGAAAAGGGTGACCAGTGGTTTGTTGTCGTCCAAAAGAAGATGCTAAACATAACTTATATTATGGGAGTTTGAATAAATCATGATAATATTCCATTGATTAATAAATCTAGGCTCTAAGTGTACCGAATAAAACTGTGAATAGAATTCGACAACATATATGTGTTTTTATTCAATTATGGAACGGTTCTACAAAATTGACAAAGACTCAGTCGAAGACAGCGTAGTATAGTTATTTGTGCAACTAGTGCGCAAAGTGACAGTTTGCTGCACCGAAAGAAACGTTTACGCCCGAGCCGTAGGCGAGGGCGGAATGGTTTCTTGAGTGCAGCAGAGGAACTTTGCGCACGTATTTCACATTAAGTTTTTCCTACAGTTACCATTGAATATGAAAAGTGGGTAATTATGGGTAAAATTGCCTGAAATCCATCAAATGTTTTTCTGTGTAATTTTATTATTGATAAAAACCTTAATTTATTGTCAAATTGAATAAAAATGTTGTCCTTGGTTATAATATCTACTAAATAATTTTCTCGTTGTGCTTCGTTGCACCTCTGCTCACTATAGCAGCCACAGCAGTCACTGTTACCAACTTCATTTTGATTTTGCTGCACTGTTGCTCCATATAACCTACTAAGTATTTTGCGTTGCCATGTTGCAAATCTGGAGTGCAGAAAAATTTTTCCCGCACTAGAGCGGAAAAGTGATTCTTTGCGTTCTGTAATCAGTGCAGCAATGGCCACTTTTCAACGTAACTGTAGGAAAAAATTATTTTATACTGCAAGCATTTCAATTTCATTTCTCACAAATAATGCCAAATCTTCCCACTTAACCGATGCTGTCTCAAGTGAATCTGAAAGGAATATTTGTAAATGTCGGGAGGGGGGGGGAGAGGAAAATACAGTGTCCCACGGAAGGTGTAACACCGACGACCATAGATTCTACATGAATTTTGCAACAAAAGTTCAAAAATCTGGTGTGGCGCACTCACACAACTTTCCTTGCCGTTATGAGAATTGATTACCTGACGCTAGTGTTCACGCGCATCTCAAGTCTACTTATAAACAAAGATCTGAGCCAGCTGGTGACAGAACAATAACGCTGGAGACATATGAGGTCTGCTATCTCTTCATAGTGAATCATTTAATAGAATCAACAGTTGCCAACAGTTTGCAATAGAATAATCACATTTTCTCGAATTTTGAGCTTATTTTCAATTTTAGGTGAAAATTTTACTGAACATTAAATGTAGAGATTTTTATGCTCAATCTTTTCCAATCGAATTTTTTCGTTTTGATTGTATCTGAAGCCTGATAATTGGGAATCTAAAATCAAACTTTGCTTAGATGGGGCGGAGCTCCTGAAATTTTTACAGATATGGTACTTGAGGCAGTTGATAGAGCTTATCAATGACTATTTTAGGTATAAATTTAATCAAAATCGTTGGAGCCGTTTTCGAGAAATCACGAAAACCCCTGATTTGACAACATTTTCTCCATTTTAGCCGCCAACTTGAATTTCATTTGTTGAAATTGTCCTTTTATAGTAAGGTCCTCAAGTTTCAAATTTCAAGTCATTTCTTTAATTGGGAGATGAGTACACAGACGCGCACACACACACACACACACACACACACACACACACACACACACACACAGACCAATACCCAAAAACCACTTTTTTGGACTCAGGTGAGCTTGAAATGTATACCTAGATATAGAAATTGGGGTACCTTAATTTTTTTCGGAAAGCAATACTTTCCTTACCTATGGTAATAGGGCAAGGAAAGTAAAAACAGGAGTCCCTGACGGATTTCCACATCGTCTGAATATATCATTTTAGCCTTACGACTGTCATAGTTCAAATTCAAATTCTTTATTCACACAATCTGTTCAAATAGCATGTAACAATATCAGTGTATCGTCATAACATTAAATCATCACTTTACTATCTTAAAAATGAAACATGAATGAAACTAAAGACAATCATTAAAATACTCGTCTTAACTATAACTAGTAGTTCTGTGAACAGTAGACCTCGCGCAGTTATAACGACGTCCCAAACCATGAGCACTTCCACACTGATACACTAACTATTTATTTGATCAGACCATGCTTACACAAGATTTAATTATCATATAACGCTTTCCGGAATTTAGCGCGAGAAAACCAGAAGACATCTAGGCGCCCAGACGAGCTGTTATAAGTTCTTTGCATCCTATTTAATAGTGCATAAGAATTGCATTCAATTAGGCATGCGATGAGGCATGCAATTTATAGTCTACACAGCTGTTAATTTTTTACCAAATTACATTGAGATATTGAATTGCATGCGTCATGGCATTTATAGTCAACTCGACAGCTGATTTATGATGAATAATTCTATAGTCTGATTTTTACGGTAATATTGGCGTAAGAAGGAGGCTCCTTTTTCCTTTTATATTATCCTTGAAATGCAAAATTTCCAAAAACCTTGTATATACGTCGACGCGCAATTTAAAAAGGAACATACCTGTCAAATTTCATGAAAATCTATTACCGCGTTTCGCCGTAAATGCGCAACATAAAAACATATAAACATTTAAACATTAAGAGAAATGCCAAACCGTCGACTTGAATCTTAGACCTCACTTCGCTCGGTCACTAAGCTTTCGTCACGAGCAGCAAAAGTACATATTTTTAAAAAGAATTAGCATTTTTATTTCTTATTGGCAGGTGATTGAAGAGCTTGACTCCCATATAACTCGGCTTTTTCTCAAAGAATTTCAACCTATGTTGGACCACACTCGAATTCTCCTTACCTCGCGTATTATGATTGTGGATATTTGAGTTGATTGAGAACTTTTCGATGTACCTATGTGTATATATTAGAAGTCTATATGCATAAATGCAAGGGACTGTTAGAATTCCATTACTCGTGAATGCTCCCCTGCAAGATTGGGTGTACTTAAGTGCTGCTATAGATTCCTAACAGCTTTCTTTTGTACGAGGAAAATTCTATTCAAGTTCGTTTTTGATTAACTGCTCCACAATTCAATTGTGGACTGGGACTTCAGCCGGGACCGACAGTTTAATGTGCCTATCCGATAGCACGGGAGTGACCCATGATCAAAAACTTTCGACTGTGAGTGGGTTTGAACCGGGATCTGTAGGCTGCTACGCAAGCACTCTATCCACTAGACCACGGATCACTCCGTAGTTTATATAAAAGCTATATAAAGCGAAATAATGGCACTCACTCACTCGCAGAACTAAAAATCTACCGGACCAAAAACGTTCAAATGTGGTAGGTATGTTCAGTTGGCCCTTTAGAGGCGCACTAAGAACGGATTTTGAAAAATTTCCAAAGATACGCCCAAAATCTGCGTTTTAGCGTTTTCTCAGCTTTATCGAGAACAAATGAACAGAAAATGTTCAAATTTAGTACAGAAGCTAAGCTAGGGTGTAATAATGTTGTGTTAGAAGGAATTTGCAATAACGTCAAAGATACGCCCAAAATTAGTGTTTTTTCCAGCGTTTTTTGCTTTTTCTCAGATTTATCGAGAACAAATGAACAGAAAATGTTCAAATTTAGTACAGAAGCTCAGCTAGGGCGTAATTATGTTGTGTTAGAAGGAATTTGAAATAACGCCAAAGATACGCCCAAAATCTGCGTTTCTGATGGAATGAAGCATGCTCAAATGAAAAATGCAGACGAGCGAAGCGAGCGCGCTGATCCCATTTTTGGACGATCCAGCGGGGGGTCCAGGGGGCGGAGCCCCCTGGCTAGACAGATATGGCGAGCGAAGCGAGGCTAGTAAGGTATAAATTCAACACTCACTTATGATCATCTTCTTGCGATTCTTGCTGGCCTGTAGACAGTAGACAACATTTTCGTTGTGCTCAATAGGAGAAGCCCATGCCTCGCAGTCCATGTTCGACGCGCCGTCCTTCGCTTGCAACGCTTTCAAATCTGTGCGCCCGGTCAAGTTCAGTTTCCGACCCAACAGACTGCTGACATCCAACTGCAAACATACACAATTCCAATCAATTACGTTGCACAAATTCAAATCAAATCAAATTTATTCACTCGAAATTCATACTACAGTAAACAGTATAGAACGACAGCTAGGTTACAAGTTATTGGCTGATTGATATGCGTCTGTATAAACATAGAGAAAAGTTAGCACAGGAAGATATCCCATGGGTTTGTCGAATTCAAAGTTTGGACATTTTGTATCAAGTTATGGAGTTGTGTATCAAGTTGAGATGATACTGTATCATGTGTGGTGATACAGTATCATTTTTTGGTGATACCATAGAGAAAAGATAGCACAGGATGATATGCCATGGTATGGGGCGTTATGTTCCAAATTCCACTGTCAACTCAAGCCGATAGTCCCATAGTGAGGTCCACGTTATAATGGCAGTGTAAGATTGACAATACTGTTGCTGTCCTTTTCTATCATACAACAAAAAAGATAGCGCTATCTCTCTCTAGCTTTGCAATGTTGTCTGTTTTCCAGAGTATTTTATTTCTACTTTTGACAGTGACTGTACAAAAGTAGACAAACAATCTCAGCCGCCATTTTTTTTCTTCATCCTATCAAAATATTTTAGTACACAAGTCGTATAATTGATTTAAAATGTATTTTTTGGGCAATTAGATAATTTTTAGACATTACCGTATGAGAAACACAAATTAAAATACCTGAAATGACATTTTAAAAGTTGATAACTAACCATCCTAGACTTTATCCATGCTTCAGTTAGCCTACACGTGTATGTTAGACCTACTCGTACCGGTATGAATAATATTGAAAGATTATTTCAGAATTATTTCCATTGAAATTACTTATTTTTAATAGGATTTCTATTTTTCTATTATTTTTAGAAGAAATAAGAATCGAATACCTACCAAATAACTTAATTTCTGTTGTTTTGAAATTCAGATTGGTGTATCACAGCTTTTCAAATTAGCCACCATTTCAGGTTTGTATAAAAATAAAATCTGATCTCAGTTATGGAAGCAAATTTTTTAATCAAATTATGAAAAAAAATATTTTCTTGATTAATTTTACATTAAATTGATTATTTTATTAAGGAAATGATAATTATTATAAGATCAAATTTAATGGGATGAATTGAGTAACAGCTGTGTACACTCAATGGCAAAATGGAGAGACTTGGCAACGTTTTTCCTATCTTTCTTCACTGCCATTATAATGTGGACTTCACTACAGTAGTTGTTTTTCGGGAGCTATGTGACGCTGGCAGTCTCTCATACTGTGCCGTTCTTACACTTTCACCCCAACAAAACAGTCATAATAAACAGTAGTCGACAGTAATCAGTATGAAATTTGGAACATTAACGACCTATACCATGGAATGTCTTCTTATGTTATCCTTTCTCCTTCCTTTGGTCTGGTATCTATCCACTAACAAGGAAAAGAAGCAGAGGGAGACCAAATTAGCGACGGGATGAGGAGTTCCGACTCCAGGCTGAGAAACCTGGCAGAGTCGCGCATCAAAGACAGCAATGGGAGACGATGAAAAACGTCTTCAGGGAGGTCTAGCTCTAAAGGGAAAGAATGCAGGATACTCAATCCTAAAAATAGGGTATAGGGTACCCCAGCAGCTCCTGAATTGCCAAAAATGAAAACAATAAAATTTGTATGCAAAATGTAAACTTGTAGTTCTGTGATACTGTTCACAGACCTCACGCAGTTTTCTCATCCACAAGTATCTGATGTCACCTGTTCTAGTTGATTCAGTTGAATCATAATTCACAGTTGAATCATAATATACTCTTAAAAACAGTTATTTCTTTTCTCCAAGATCAAAAACTCAATTATGTTAATTAACCGAGCGAAGTGAGGTCTAAGATTCAAGTCGACGGTTTGGCATTTCTCTTAATGTTTAAATGTTGCGCATTTACAGCGAAACGCGGTAATAGATTTTCATGAAATTTGACAGGTATGTTCCTTTTTAAATTGCGCGTCGACGTATATAAAAGGTTTTTGGAAATTTCGCATTTCAAGGATAATATAAAAGGAAAAAGGAGCCTCCTTCATACGCCAATATTGAAGTAAAAATCAGACTATAGAATTATTCATCATAAATCAGCTGTCTAGTGGACTATAATACTACCCGTTCAAAAATATCGAACATCTTGAAAATTTATCTTTCCATCAACGTTAGTAGATAGTTGACTATAATACTACACGTTCAAAAACATCGAACATCTTGAAAATTGTATCTTTCCATCAACGTTGTAGACAGTTGCAGCCAGACCTGATAACAGCGCTCACACTCACATTCCGGGACGACACGTCACGGTACGATAGGACAGAAAGCTCTATGTTTATTTAGGATTTTTTCTAGACATTTCAAATTGATAATTATCTATTAATTTTTGAGAAAACATAACTACAGGTCAAAAACTCAGTTCAAGTTTGAATTTGTATCCCATATGATAATTTATCCAGTTCGGTGATAATCTTTCAATCTGATAAAAATATTTCTCAATTATTTTAAAATTAATTTTTCAATCAAGAATATTATAATTTCTTCAGCATTATTTTTAGTTCATTTGATCATTTTTTATTTTATTTTCAATCACCTATTAAATTTGTTTTTCAAATTAATACTGATGGGCAAGCATTATAAAATAAAAATTATTGAAATAGACACGGCCAGACATCTGTGTATGCATGCAATGAATAACCCACTTGTCAGCTGATTGATTATCAATAATTCTATAGTCTGATTGATCCCATCTTCAAAGTAGATGATATATTTATAGTGATATCAGAGTATGGAGGAATTCCTTTTCTTTTCATATTATCCTTGAAATGCAAAATTTCAAAACACCTTGTGAATACATCGACGCACAGTTGAAAAAGGAATATTCCTGCAAAATCTCATCGAATTCTATCAACGCGTTTGGCTGTATTCGCCTTACTTATGACAGACAAAAGAAAATCCGAGTTAAAACATAGATCTCACTACGTTCGGTCAACAAGTTGTGCAATCAAAGAGCTATTTATTTATTGCTATCCTTTCTCTATGGAATCGATGAAAAACCTACTGGAATTTGTTAAATCTATTAATCTAAACCACAGACAACCAGGCTTGAATCTGTGTCTAAAGATACTTGAAAATCGTTTGAAAATACGACCCATAAATTCGTTTAAAATAGCTTAAGAAGTACTTACAGATTTTGGACAAGGAGCTACCCAAACTTCATCATTATCGGATAAATCTTCAAGATAGAACACATCTTCCTCAAAGTATTCCTCTTTAATTCCTTCGCTCAGCTGAAACAAATTTATATAAATCATTTTTTTATTCATTCAACAATGATTAGAACACAGAATAATTAGAAATTAAAAAAAAAAAAAAAAAAAACAGGCCTATATCCCTTACTATTCCATTCTCGAATTTTGATTGAAAATTCAACTTAGAATGAACAATTTGGGCCTACTTTAAAGAAAACTAAATATCAAGTAAGGTATTAACAGAATCATAATATACAACTAACACATGAGTAGAAGCCTGTAGATTATTTGAGGAATATACTGAAACGTTCTGTCCATTGGGGTACACAGTATAAAGTTACTAAAATAGACCTTACGAGAACAGTCAGTCCGATGAAAATTGAAACTCAAACATAGACGTTGCCAATTCGTCAGGACTCAGGAGTGTTATAAACAACTGAATCAATCTTTATTCATAATCCGATAATATTCTACTAGGTAGCAGCTGATATTTGACAACGTTGCATCAACTCTCATCGGACTATTTTCATGCAGTCTACTCTAAATAAAGCCAATGCAATGAATTTCTGCCGACAGATGGAGAATATAACATTGTTTCTTATGGGAGTGTTCACGCACATTAGTAGTCTACAGATTTGCTACCACTAGCATTATGAAACTTACACAGATTTCTTGAAATTTCCAATATTTCTCTATCAAACTCAAAATAATTTCACTCAAAATTTATAATTTAAAAATGTTAAGGTTGCAGACTCATGCGCATTTTGCTTTCATCAGCTGATGTTGAGCCTATTATATCTGTATTGGTACAGGCACATTAAGATTCAGATATAATAAGCATCAGCTGATGAAAGGCGAACTGCTTGTGTTAGTGGCGCAGAGGTCTGTACGCACCTTTATAATACTTTTGCTGATGGATAGATTATAAGAGGTACCTACTTTCACCTCACAAGTTTTCCTAAAAAGTATATGTGAGCATTCAAACTAATATTGAAAATCCACAAATCTAGTATAATGATGGAATGATAGTGCAACAATATTATAAGTGTCTTCCGAACCCCTAAAATCATAAAATACTAACCTTTTTCTCAATCCGCTTCCAAAGTTTAGGTATGATCGTCTGGGTATATGACTGGTTGTTCTCCGTAATTATTGTAGACCCCTCCTCATCACTATCTGAAGAAGAACCACTCTTGTCAGCTCTGGAACTGTTATTTAACCGGTTACTGATCGCAGACATGTCCATAGTCTGTTCCAAATCCTGACGAGCTGCTTGAGAGTGGAACGGAGTAGAAGTAGCATTTTTTTTCTTATGACTGGGAGTTTTGAAAAGTTCTTGAGAATTCACTTCGAAATTCGACAAAATTTCACTAGAGTTCAACAGGGAATCAGTTTTCTTAGGATTCAAATGTTTTTCTGGTGATTTAGACTTTGAACCATCATTTTTAGAAGTTTTTGTCACTTGTTTTGGAGCTGTATCACCCTGCTTAGATATTGAACACTTGTTAGAAACTTTTGATTTTTCCTGAATTTTACTACTACTATCAGAGTCACTGTTCCTCCTCCTCTCGTCACTGTTACTTCTCGAATTAGTTTTCCCCTGACGGTCGTCACTATCTGAATCACCGTTCCTCGATTTGTCACCGTTATTTTTCACACTTTCACTGGAGTCACTATTATTTTCAACCTCGTTATTTCTGTCATCACTATCTGCTTCAAACATATCCTGCGACATCATTTCATCATTGGATGTTTTTTTCAAACTTGAAGTAACTGTTTTCAAATTTGTAACATTTTGTAATTTGTTTGAACCAGTTGAAGACTCATTCACTCTCTTGTCCTCTGAGTCGCTATCACTGGAGTTACTCTTCTCATTAACCGAAGCTTTCTTAATCGGAGATTTACCTGATTTACCCGACATAGAGTGACTCTTCTCACCTCTTTTTGTCACCACCATTTTCAAAAAACTTTCCCGCTTTTTCCGTAGATCTTCTTTGAAATCATCATCGGAATCCGGACTTTCCACAGTTCTCCCAGCACTTCCCCTTCTCTTATCCTTACCACCGATTTTCACTATATTCTCCATCACACTCTTCTTGGACGCCACTCTGCTGCTGAGTTCTTCCTCTGTCTCACTTTGGCGCTTCTCTTTCTTACTTCGTTTATCCGAATTCCTTCCCTCACCATCTTCGCTGCCACTCTCCCTTTGCCTCTTCATTCTTACTCCCTTTTCCTCCCCGATTCTGACTTCACACTCACTTTCAGTCAGATTATCACTTGAACAACCGAATCCTTCCCTCTTCTCCTTCTTCTTCTTCTTCTTCTTCTCCCCCACACTACTGACACTCAATCCACTATCATAATACACTGATCCCTCTCCTCCTTCTTCGTTCTCTTTTTCCCTCTCCTTCTCACTCACAATTGTTGTGCTTTCACAATCAGTAGCACTTTCCACTTCACCCCTCTTCTTTTTCTTCTCCTTCTTTCTACCCCCAATCACACTTTCGCAATCCCCCACTGCCCCACTAT
>NC_052506.1:77820191-77863572 GCF_014356525.2 Nilaparvata lugens
CAATAATTCCATCAGCTAGCAGTTTCTCAATTTCTTTCTCCATGAAACTAGTGTCTTCAAGAGAATGCTTTCGGGATTTAGTAATTATAGGTTTAATGTCTTTAGTTAAAAACTCAAAAAGTGGTGGAGGTTCTATCTTTGCTGGAGCCAGATAATTGATAGTCAATGGGGGTTTAGTTCCTCCAAATGAAACTCTAAGTTCAGAGTGTTGATTAAGTAAGTCATGTCCTACAATAACATTAGCACACAAATCAGGCAATACACTGAATTTTGTTTTGGGGTAATGTTGACCTGAAAATTCTAAATGAGCTACACAATAAAAGGAAATGTTCTTTCTTAGTAATGTTGAAGCCATGGACACTGCACCAGTTGTAGGGTACAATTTCAAGTCCACATTTTTTAGCAAAACAGTGTGAAATAAATGTCTCAGAGCTTCCTGTATCTATCAAAGCAGAAGTAGGAATGTTGTTTACCTGAGCTTGTACTGTAGCATTTTCAAGAACAGTAGAGGCTGCGATAAGCGCCGAAGATGAAGAAGTTTTAGTAGATTTGCAGACATTTTTCCAATGACCTATTTTCTGGCATTTTTCGCATGAGTCATTTAGTGCAGGGCACTGCTGACGTGTTTTATGTCGCTGACGACCACAAAAATAACATTTTTGAAAACTTGAGCTTCCAGTTTTTACAGCTGACAAATTTGTTTCTTTACATGAATTTTCTGAAGAATTATTTGAAGTGGCATTAAGAGTTATTTCAGAAGAGTAAGACGCTGATTGATTTCTGGCAGATTCCAAGGCACGTGCTTTTTCAATAGCTTCATCAAGAGTTAGCTTGTCAAACTCCAAAAGTCTCAGTCTTATCTGATGAGAGCTGAGGCCCCGGATAAATGAATCACGAATGTATGTTTTCCTATGAGTTTCAGAATCAACATCTGCAAACCCACAATTCTTACTCAGTTGTTGTAAAGCTTGGTTATATTGGTCAATTGTCTCATCTGAAGACTGTTTTCTAGTTGCCAATTTATGTCTAGCGAATATTTCATTTATTGGTTTTACATATGCAGATTTTAGTGCGTCAATAGCCGAAGTATATGAATTTTTGTCGGCAATTGTTTGATAAACAGAATGAGATAGAAAGTTGGTAAGCAACCGCAACTTACTTTCATCATCGATGTCTTCTTCGTCAAAAGATGCGATGAAATTCTCAAAAGTCTTTAGCCAGAAGTTCCATTCTTGTAGAGCTGTTGGAGAATTCGGATCACCATCAAACTTGTCTGGTTTCAAAAATTTGTCCATCGTAACGCGAATTTTTAGTTTTCGTTTCCAGAAAAGATTTGAAGATTATACATTTTGTTGTTGAATAGAAATTGTGAAATAGAGAATAGAAATTGATTGACTCGTATTTGATAAGATGAATTGATTTGATGATTTTAGATTACTGATCAATAAATTGTAATGAAAAACCTCTGCATTCTAGGCTTTATTGATCAGTAATGAATTCATAACAGATTCAAAATTAGAATAAATAGTTCAACATCTGATAACAGAAACATAAGAAGAAAACACTAGTCATATGATGATTCAATATCATCACAGTGCCAGTAAAAGATACCTCAACATAACCTTAAAAATCAATATCGCTTAACGCTTATTAATTCATACAATTTATTGTTTCTTATTCCATATAATTTTTCGGAAATAAAGTTTATTATCAGAATTCATGTTTTTATGCATGACCAAGCGGGCAGATAAGAATCAAAATCTGGTAAGAGTCTGCACACAGGAGCAATAGTAGCTGCCACTAGCTTTTTAGGAATGTGGGATTGTCCGATACTTGAATGCATAGATGGCATTTCCAATTCTGTGCTCCTGCAACAGCAAATTGAGCTAGTGAAAAACCTACTGTTGTCCCCATGTAAGCTGTAAGCACGCTACACACAAAGACAATAGTGGCCTCCAAATTTAAAGCTAATTATAATTATATAGAGTAGAAAAGGCTAGTCCCTCCCTAGCCTTTGGTAAGCCAATACCAAACTACAAGGCAGCAGTCAATTTTCTTTCCTTAGCCTTTGAATATCCACTGATCTCCGTCTGTGTTGTGTCCACTGACCACCCGATCGTGTGTTGATGGGAATTCTTAAAGAATCGACAATTTTTTGTTTAAACACCGCCAATTTATGAAGTTATATTACAATTCTATATTATCGTTATTCTAATTGCATTCAATATTTATTCTGTTTAATTAATTTTTATTATCTATAGTTTGTATAATTCGTTGAATAATTAGCATTACCGTCATTTAATGTAAATTAGTGTATAAGCCAGTAAATTGTTTAACATACATAAATAAAGGAATCTAATCTAATCTGCAAGGCAGCAGTTTGCTGATTTTGGTCCACCCCGGGTATTTGATTTCCTCGGTACCCCCTATATCTAGAGGGCATTCCCCGCCACCTGGGGAGGCGCCCGATAGGAGACCAGCAACTCCCACTCATCTACAGTGCAGTACTCTGTACTCTCTTAATGTGTAAAATGCGGGTCTGTTGATTGAGATCTCCGTTATGTAGCAGCTAAAAACACTATTATTCGATCTATGGGGATTTCAAGCTTTGAAAATTCTGACTATCAGAGTTTTGCCTGATTAATTGTCAAGTACAGTACTTTACCAGGGTATCTGAAATAGATAACCTTAAAACAGAAAACGTGTTTCAACATAATTCTACTGTGAAGGATTCAAGTTGATTTTTTGTCTCTTTGTTGCAGGTTAAATTTGAGAAACAGGTAAGTGCTTTTGATGACAGTTGGATTGGAGCTGCACGTAGTGATACAGCTACTCAGCAGGCATGTATTGTTGAACAATCCACCTTGAAATTTACTGACTACAGCTATATGATAAAGTTGAATCCCATTTTCTTTCAACTTTTCTACTGTTGATAGTATATTATAATGAAATTAGTTGAAAGATTATTTCAGTCTCAATATTCTTTATAATTTATTATACAATATTTTTTCCTACAGTTACCTTGAAAAGTGGCCATTGCTGCACTGATTACAGAACGCAAAGAATCACTTTTCCGCTCCAGTGCGGGAAAAATTTTTCCTGCACTCCAGATTTGCAACATAGCAACGCAAAATAGTTAGTAGGTTATATGGAGCACCAGTGCAGCAAAATCGAAATTAAGTTGGTAACTGTGACTGTGGGTCTAGCCAATACCTACTATTATTTCAGGCCCCACAACTGATCTCTAAGAAACTATGACGTCATCACATGTAGATCCATGATCTACTGGCGGTAAGCAAGCGAAATAAGAGCGCTGATGCTTGTTACTACATATGATATGGTAATCAACAAAATTAGAATTACAAATTCAATTTTCACAGTCACCCATTTCAATGAATATGGTTTCTTTATCATTCTTCTAATATTCGTTTGTGAAAAGTAATGATGAATTTGGGGTTTTAAATCATGGGATACAGAATGTTGTGTACCTACCTAATGTCGCGGAAATTATAACAAGACTCCAAAAGTTTCTGTAGGTAGGGTATTTTCTTTTTTGAAAGATGAAACTTCGAAACGAAAATAGATACGAGTGAGAAGAAGGAAGAACTTCAATTCTACAAAACAACGGTTTACATGAAGTGTGGAAGAACAGTGTAAATAAAGTGTGAGTGGAAAATTTAATTGAAGTGTGAAAGAACAGTGTAGATAAAATGTGAAATAACAGTGTAATTGGAGCGTGGAAGAACAGTGTGAATAAAGTGTGTAAAAGAACTTTTGAACTAATAAATTAAAAAGTAAAAGCCAAGTGTTGGAACTGTCCATAACATACTAATATTAAAAGTTTTACCTAACTGAAAACATTCTCCTGATGGGTTTCTTTGTACCACAGATTTATTGTGTTCAATGTTCAAGTTTGTGGGAGCCTTTTTCCTAAAAAAGAGTTACATCTAATTTGGTTTATCTTTGATTTACCTCTCCTTCGATTCTGATACGGTAGTGTACAGGTTATTGTTAAGTATTTTTGGTTGACATGAATTTATCAATAGCTCTATCACTGAATCGAGTACGCCTATGTCTATCAAGCTGAAAGTATGGATAAATTATTGCATTTGTGGAATAAAGTGTTTTTATTTCAATAAAATCTATATTTAATAAAATACAAAAGTCTTTCATATGAAATTTATGTAGTATTCCATCTAATAAAAAATTGATACAGTAACAAAAGTTACAGTGATAAGCTAGTATAAGCTACTACAATCTAGGAAGAATCAATCTACATGCTATGACGTCATTAATTAGTTGTGAGGCCTGAAGTAATAGTAGGTATTGGTCTAGCACGTTATAAGAGTCTTGAGGGTGGTGGAGTGTGGTGGATGACAGCAGTTGACAGCACACAGCCGCCATTCAAACACACATACTACATTCTATTTTATTTATTAATAATAAAATTACACAGATATACATTTGATGCATTTCAGGAAATTTTACCCATAATTACCCACTTTCCATATTCAATGGTAACTGTAGGAAAAACTTAATGTGAAATACGTGCGCAAAGTTCCTCTGCTGCACTCAAGAAACCATTCCATTCAAGAAACCATTAAACGTTTCTTTCGGTGCAGCAAACTATCACTTTGCGCACTAGTTGCACAAATAACTATATTGATCGCCTTTCATGCATGTTATAAAAAAGTAGAGTAGATATCAATGGGAACAATAGTAAAAGGTCCATTCTTTAAAAGATACATTCTTGAATCTATTGATCGATAAACAACACAGAAATAACAACAACAACAGAAATAAATAAACAACTACTACAACCCATATTTAATTTTGAGCACTATTACTTGCTGAGTTTGATATTCGTCTAGTTTTCAAGTGATACAAGAATATCTTATGTTCGCAGATCAAGATCGAGAAGCATGAGGATGAATTTGGAGAATGTGAATTAGCAACTAGCAGCATCAAAGATGAGTCATCCTCGCACAATGGTTCAACTTCCAATCAGGCATGTATTCTATCTTGACTAGAATAAATAAATGATACAGTTTAGTTTGAGATTTTCTCATCAAATTATAATTAAAACTTATTGCTGAATGAAAACTTTTCTTCCAGATTCGGTTGTTGTTATTATTAGCGCAGGCTTGAATTGTGGGGAGTCCCTCAGGAAGACCAGCTTGTTTGGAATAGAAGGATAGAATTCTATTTCCTTCTAATTCAAGGAACACAATCAATGCCTGTATTGCAATATTGTCAATAACATTAAGGCTCAACTCACACTTATTGTTTATCGTTTTTGAAGGGACGGATTCAAGGATCCAAATGTTCATAGAACCCCACACGTCAACCGAAGCTTATTGTGTTCCCAAGTAGTATGTTAGTTAGGCAAACCAATACCTGTGTCCTTTACAAGAACCTGGAGTTTTTCCCTATACTAACATCCAATTCATCACCTGGTTGCTTGTCGCAATCCAATGTGATATGCTTGGCAGTCTCTTCAGACTGATTAGTCCTCGATTCAGCCTCTTGACCCGCATTTGTGCTGGAGTTTCACCCATCTCTGGTCTCTTGGGTTTTTCTTTTTGCCCCTCCGAAACTGCCCTGATGGAGCAGATCCCGTGGGTTTGAAGGCAAGGCAACTTCTGGAGTTGCCTTGGGGTCCCTTTTGGTCGCCTCCTACGACAAGCAGGGATACTGTGGGTGTATCTGGTTTTCAACACATTCTTGAGTACGATGTTCGACTCAAAGCTCCCCCAACCCACAGGGGGAAACTCACACTTACGCGAATCAGGTCGAGAAGAGACTCGACTCTAGTCGAGAGCATGTGTTTTCAAATGGTGACAATCGCGGAGACTAGAATCGACTGGTCTGAGTATCATCATTTGGAAACACATGCTCTCGACTAGAGTCGAGTCTCTTCTCGACCTGAGTCGCGTAAGTGTGAGTTGAACATACAAGTGTATGATTACAGAAGAAAGTCCATACTTTATTGTAATACAATAAGTTGTAAATATTTTGACTAGCATTTTTGTATGTTTTCTGTTTACACCCACCAAACTAGCAATCAGTTTATCTAGATTAGAGAGCATAACTTGATGGCTGCTATTTCAACTTCAACTACCCCTCACTCACCCAGTGCACAGTAGTATATCTTGCCTGTATAGGTGTACTGCAGGGTGCAGACGAATATCTGTACAGTTATAGCTCTTTGGCAAACCTTAACGTGAATGGCTGGCCTTAGCTTGAAATTTCATGATTATTAAGAACCAGTACAATTACTGACATTGAACTGGAATTATCGTGATATAACTCAAGACAGCTGTCAAATTCAGTAGCTGCTGCTCCTTCACCAATATTTGTGTATTTTACATGAAGTGTAACAATAATCGATTGTCTCCTCATTGTTTGTGATGTCAATATTGCAGATGGCGAGAGTTAAGCAGGAGAATGATAGCAGCCAAGAACCAGCGCCAGAGTGCAGCACTGCATGCTCTCCAACTGATGATGATTTCAGCCAACAACATTATCTAATCCCTGGCTATAATCTAATATTCATCAAAGAGGAAGAATATGGTGAGATTCGAGTTATTATTTCATTCATTTTCATTCATAAATGATAATAACACATAACAGGAAATGAAGGAACTAGTAGTTCTGTGAACAGTAGACCTCGCGCAGTTATAAACCGCAGCCTCCTTTTATACTGTCCATCAGAGTAAATCCTGTCTTTATGACGTGTCGGCGAGATATCGGTGTAAAAACGGCTAATGGCTGTTCGGGTTGGTGAATCAAAAATGCCAACATCAAAATCTAATCTCTTTTCAAGACATACTGGCAACAGGACAGCCCGAGTTCAAAGCAGAGAAAGTTCGAGAGACAATTTAATCGCATGCGCTATTGCACGTAATTAAGAGTTCATTTAATAGTGCATAAAAACTGCATTCAATGAGGCATGCAATTAATAGTCTACACAGCTTTTTTACCAAGTTACATTGAGATATTGAATAATTGCTTGCGTCATGGTAGGTAATTTATAATCTTTCGACAGCTGATTTATGATGAATAATTTTATAGACTGATTTTTACTCTAATATTGGCGTATGAAGGAGGCTCCTTTTTTCTTTTGTATTATCCTTGAAATGCAAAATTCCCAAAAACCTTGTATATACGTCGACGCGCAATTTAAAAAGGAACATACCTGTCAAATTTCATCAAAATCTATTACCGCGTTTCTGCAACATAATGTAAAGAACATTATTACATTTTTACCGCGTAAATGCGCAACATATAAACATTTAAACATTAAGAGAAATGCCAAACCGTCGACTTGAATCTTAGACCTCACTTCGCTCGGTCAATAATTCATTATGTAGGGTAATAGCTATCAGATGTGGTTGCATGTGGTTGCCATAGCAACAGTTATAGGTATAAGTTGCATTTATACACATTTCTTCAATAATTTGATTGTATGTGAGGATATATTGTGGTATATTATATACCACTATACATAGTGTCCCAAAAGTAAAGTGCCAAACTTCGGGAATAGGTTCTATGGGTCAAAACAAAGAGAATGTGGAATAATTTTTTTCCTAAAACGCTTCGTTTACGAGATATTCGCCATTTTGTATTCGCTATAAAAATCGGTAGGTATGTTCAAATAAGAGAGATGAACTGTAGAAAAAATATTCAACTTTGTCCAATACGAAAATTCAAAATGGCGGTCATTTTAAACTTTCAATCCAAAATTGCGGGAGAACGGTGATAGATAGAGAAATTTAACAAGAAAATTTTTTTAGCAAATTTCATTTACAATCATTCAACACCAAAAAAATGAGAATCGGACAAAGCATAACAGAGATACGATGAAATGTGTGTTACGAGGCAGCAAAACATCAATTTGTTGTAAATAGAAAGGAAGCCTACCAGTCTGTATTAACATCAAATTATGATTTTCTTGTGGTGGGATGAAAAAAATTTGTTTTTAATTTTTTTTTTTCTAATAGCTTACTGTGATGTACTCATGTTTTGCTGCCTAGTAACTCACATTTCATTGTATCTCTGTTATACTTTGTCAATGTAAATGATTCTCTTTTTTTTGGTGTTGAATGATTGTAAATGAAATTTCCTAAGAAAAGTTTCTCTTGTTGAATTTCTCTATCTATCACCGTTCTCCCGCAATTTTGGATTGAAAGTTTAAAATGGCCGCCATTTTGAATTTTCTAATTTAACAGAGTTGAAATTTTTTCTACAGTTCATCTCTTATTTGAACATACCAACCGATTTTTATTGCGATCGGTTGCAAAACTTTGAAGATAAAAATTATTTTGTAAAAAATACAAAATGGCCAATATCTTGTAAACGAAGCGTTTTAGGAAAAAAATATTCCACATTTTTCCTATGTTTTGACCCATAGAACCTATTCCCGAAGTTTGGCACTTTACTTTTGGGACACTCAGTATACAGAGTGGTATTGACAACATCAACGTCTTGTTGTTTCAATAAATTGCCCTTCACTTGATTACTTGTGTTCACTACAGATTATCATCCTATTTCCAGCACAACTGATATGCAATAATGTGCTGTGTTTGCCAATTGTAGCCATGTTGCTCTTCTGAGTAGTCGATGAATAGTGGATGCCCCACTCATCAAACTAGAGCTCACAATTTCATGTCAGTTTATAGTTGTAATTTTGATGCACATTTCTTACAGTTTGTGTCAAAACGCAGGTGAAATTTCCTATTTATTCAACAGTATTTTTGTGTTTTGAAACAAAAAAGATAGGCAGCCATATACATAACCAATCATTTTCAGACAATTCAACCTATATGTATGTCAATTTTGAGAGAAAACCATGGTCTGGATTAGCAATCATGGATCATTATTCAATAAAAAAGTAGCTCATGGCATAATTTATTTGTTATTATTATTATTTCTCTGATTGTTCATAATCCAACCGAATATTTAACACTATAATGTGTTTTATGTATATACTATTTCTACAATCGGCTGCAAAACTCTTGGTTTGTATAAACTATTGTTTCAATTGATGAATAATGATTATGATAATTAATGCGGTATGATTGAGGTGAGGCAAGGAAAATTGTGTGAGTGTTTTACACTAGATTTTATCATTACTTCATTATCTTTATTCTGCTTCAATCATTTACAAGTTGCATTATTGGTGTTTGCAGTTAAGCAAGAGGCAGAAGGATGTTCAGTGGAGAGTGAACCGGAGATGTGGCCTTCAAACTGCAGCACATCTGAAACTGCCAATGCAACAGAAGTGGGTGGACTGAATGCACATTCAATCTCTCCCATGGAAGAGTGCACTGAGCCATCTGTGGCTGGCAAAAAGATCAAGCTCTACAGCTGTGCTGACTGCAGCTATAAAACTCCATCGATCACTCATTGGAAGAGACACATGAGAAAACACACTGGGGAAAAGCATTTCAGTTGTGAGTATTGCGACTATAGATGTACTCGATCTAGTAATTTGGAGAAACATATCAGAACACATACAGGAGAAAGACCTTTCAGCTGCGAGTATTGTGACTATAAATGTGCTGAATCTGGTACTTTGAAGAAACATATCATAACTCATACAGGAGAAAGACCTTTCAGCTGCGAGTATTGTGACTATAAATGTGCTCGATCAAGTAATTTGAAGGAACATATCAGAACACATACAGGAGAAAGACCTTTCAGTTGTGAGTTATGTGACTATAAATGTGCTCAATCTGGTACTTTGAAGGAACATATCAAAACACATACTGGAGAAACACCTTTCAGCTGCAAGTATTGTGACTATAAATGTGCTCGATCAAGTAATTTGATAAAACATGTCAGAACACATACAGGAGAAAGACCTTTCAGTTGTGAGTTATGTGACTATAAATGTGCTCAATCTGGTACTTTGAAGGAACATATCAGAACACATACAGGAGAAAGACCTTTCAGCTGCGAGTATTGTGACTATAAATGTGCTGAATCTGGTACTTTGAAGAAACATATCATAACTCATACAGGAGAAAGACCTTTCAGCTGCGAGTATTGTGACTATAAATGTGCTCGATCAAGTAATTTGAAGGAACATATCAGAACACATACAGGAGAAAGACCTTTCAGTTGTGAGTTATGTGACTATAAATGTGCTCGATCTGATTCTTTAAAGGAACATATCAAAACACATACTGGAGAAACACCTTTCAGCTGCAAGTATTGTGACTATAAATGTGCTCGATCAAGTAATTTGATAAAACATGTCAGAACACATAAAGGAGAAAGACCTTTCAGTTGTGAGTTATGTGACTATAAATGTGCTCAATCTGGCACTTTGAAGGAACATATCAGAACACATACAGGAGAAAGACCTTTCAGTTGTGAGTTATGTGACTATAAATGTGCTGGATCAAGTAATTTGATAAAACATGTCAGAACACATACAGGAGAAAGACCTTTCAGCTGCGAGTATTGTGACTATAAATGTGCTCGATCAAGTGATTTGAAAAGACATATAAGAACACATCATAAAGGAGAAACAACCACCAGCTGAAAATTTGTGACTTTACATGTGCTCATTTAAATTTATTTTACTGTGTTTCCTAGTAAGGTGGTCACTAATAACAGGATAAGTTATTGAACATGTGTGTACACACAAATGTCGTTCTTATTTTCGTGTCATCACAGCTAAAGGCTTCAAACAACATTTTTTGAGGTTCTGAGTAAGTATCGGCTCACAACTCCCCACTCCTCTATTTAAATTGCCAGGGTTGCCCTGGACTGGCGTCTGTGGAGGGGCGGAGTGGGGGATGCTGCTCACAGTGTGGTGTGTGCCGGCGGAAATCAACCTCGCACTTTCCATTACCTACTCACAAGCATTACCTGCTCACATGGTCATCATCCACAATAAAATTATCAAGTCATTTGATAAAATAGTATCATGTTGATATTTTTCCCCACCATCAACTCAACGTCATGCAGCTTGATCCTCTGCTTCCCCCTCATTAGCTCTCCTTTAGTGAGGTCCACGTTATAATGGCAGTATTTGATTAACATTGGTGTTGCTTTCCTTGTCTATCATACTTCATAGCAGAAAGCTGTATCCTTTTCTAGTTCTGCAACATTTCCATATCCTTTTCCAACCATGTAGAATTATACTCAACAAAACATTCAATCTCAATAATTATGAAAATTTAGTATTTAATCTTTGGCAAATATATTTTCATGAGGAATAAAATATAATCGATCACTCTAAACAATATTTTTCTGTTAATATTACATCAGATATATCAGTAGCAGATATCCTCCATAGAAGACAGTGACAAGGCAGAGAATTGGCAACGCTGTTCTACTATCTTTCTCCACTGCCATTATAACATGAACCTCACTATAGTCATAGTCAGCCTTAACCTGGCTTCACCATCCTTGCCGAGGTCTAGAAACACTTGTGGAGCTCTCACTTTCAGTAGATTTCTGTATATGATAGTGTCCTTGCTGAAACCCTGCTCCATGCTATAGAGATGAATTCTCTTAATTTAAGAAATTAGTCTTGATTTACTGGGTAATGTGTAGGTATTAATATAATTATGCGAATCTACAACATTTTTTAATTAATAATTTATTGGCATGGGTAATTAAACAAATACATGACATTGATGTTCGGTAAATTCAAAATATTACAAAAACTTTAATAAACACCAGGATTAAAAAAGACATCACTAGCCAGTCAGTATTCAACTTTTTCATCAAATTGATTCAGACTGGGTATTTCTTATATCATATGGAAGCAGATAACTCACCGAGCGTAGTGAGGTCTATTTTTTAACTCTGATTTTCTTTTGTCTGTCTGTATGTAACGCGATTACGTCCAAAAGAGTTGATAGAATTCGATGAGATTTGGCAGGAATATTCCTTTTTCAACTGTGCGTCGATGTATACACAAGGTTTTTGAATTTTAATGATAATATGGAAAGGTAGGAGTAGGAGTATGGTATATGGATTAGGAGTATTCCTCCATACTCTGATATCAGTATATTATATAACATCTACTTTGAAGATAGGATTAATCAGACTATAGAATTATTCATAATCAATCAGCTGACAGGTGGATTATTCATTGCATGATTACACAGATGTCTGGCCGTGTCTATTTCTATAAGGTAGGGTTTCAATATTTTTTATGATGCGTGCCCTTCAGTATCAATATTCCCACATTTGAAAAACAAATTCAATAGGTGATTGAAAATAAAATATAAAATAATCAAATGAACTAAATAATGCTGGAGAAATTATGATATTCTTGATTGAAACAAATTAATTTAAAATTAGTTGAGAAATATTTTTATCAGATGGAAAGATTATCACGGAACTGGATAAATTATCATATGGGATACAAATTCAAAGGTGAACTTGAGTTTATTATCTCATAAGTGAGTTTTTGATCTTGGATAAAACAAATGACAGTTTTTAAGAGTAAATTATGATTCAACTGAATCAACAAACTAGAACAGGTGACATCAGATACTTGTGGATGAGAAAAATGCGTGAGGTCTACTACGACAATCTGTGAATTGAGAATGAATAAACAAGATAATATACTTACCAATGTAATTATTGATAAAGTTAGTTTCATTTCTAAATGAATATGAATTAAGTTTATTAATGTTGTTATAGAGAGCATTTGCAATAAATTTTAGTTATTCAATAACTGACCTGTTTTATTTACAGTTATCCATAATCTATATAAATAAAAGTCAAGCCTCAAATTGTGACATTCAATAACTTTTAGTATTATCAACAACTTCAAGAGAGGATATCTCGGGAACTGTTGGGAATATCACAAAATTCCACTGAACAAAAAGTGTAGGGAATTTATCAAGCTTTATTTTTGAGTTTTTAGTTATGTCGGTTGAATGCATTGTTCTCAAGATATGAGCGTGGAAGCAGAACGCTGAAAAATGCAACTTTTAAACCACCCTCATCCCCATAGCACATGAGTGAGGAATGGGGACTTCTGATGTGTTCTCCTCTTAACTAGTCTCAACAAAGCTGCAAAGTCAAAAATTTTGTTTAAATCATTCCCTTCAAATTCCTTTGTCAATTGGTCTATTGTTGCAAAAATGGAATTTCATACTCAACACTAAAGCTGCTGCAAAAGGTGCAGAGAAATTCGTAAAAGTGTGAAATTATGCATCAAATTGAAGAGAATTCAATGTTCTATAAGCTAATAATTAGCATGGATATTTTCCATCGATTTTTAAAAAGTTATAAGAGCAAAAATATAAAAAAAATTATGGCAAACTTATTCTTTTCAAAAATGTCACACCTCCAAGAGCGGATATCTCGAAAAATAGAGAAGATATGAAAAAAGTTATAGAATGAATATTGTAGGAAATTATGTGAGCTTTAATTTGTTATATGACAGTCAAGTCCTTAGGATACATTGTTTTTGAGTTGCATACGGGAAAACAAAAAATGGTACCTTGAAACCACCCCCTCCACCTTATCACAAGGGGTAGGGGTGGGGACTTTTGATATGTTTACCTCCTTACTACCCTAAACAGAACTGTGTGGGGGTCAAAAATTATCTTTCCAAGTTTTCCCTCTATACCCTTTTTTGAGCATTCATTGCCTGGACTAATTTGTGATAACAAAAAATAATGATATAAAGATATTTTCAGAAATGTCAACACAGTATAGATATTGTATTTTAAATAAATATTAATGTACCCACCTTACTAAGTATCGATCGAAAATGTGCAATGAGACAAGAATAGAGCGTATTCAACAATCAAAACTCAAGCATTATTTGCATGTAAAATATATAATACATTTTTAATGTGAAATACTGAAACAATCTTATTCGAAGTTTCAAAGTGAAGTTTATAATTGGCGGTTAGTGTGTGCAGTGCATGTCATGGTTGGAAGCCTTCTAAATAACTAAGGTATTTGACACCAGGTCTGGTGTTTATTCTTGAAATTCATAACGAAACAAGAGTTAATTTCATGTATTCAAGTGAGTAAATCATTGTTTTATAATTGTTATTAGTTTTAGTATGAACGATAGCATCGTTGCATTTACTCGATATCGGGTAGGATATTATGTAGTTGCGATAAAATACGTAAAAGTTGGACATTCCAACTTTGAATATTATGAAAATATTATTAAATAGATCTTATCAGGAGAAATAGAATTAAAATCGGATAATTCATTTTCATAACCTGAAAAGTATATGCAAATAGCTAAGTCGTTGGGTTGGTCAAGCTGGTAGTCAATGGTCTATTTGATTTATCAAAAAATAACAAAGGGAAACTGTAAATATATGTTAAATCATTCCAAAAAATTAAACTTAGAAAACGAATATTTAAATTTTATTGTTACTTTCTGGTATAGTATTTTGTCCTATATTTAGAAAAATGGATAAAGAGGTGAGTTTTTGAAATAGATTTTCTACAACATAACCTTGAAAAACAGTACAGCCTATTTATAAAATTCATACAATTTATTGTTTTTTATTCCATATAATTATTTGGAAGTAACGTTTTTATCAGAATTCATATTCATATTGTTATCTTGTCTATATAAGGGTGTGATCACAAATTAAATGCATTATTTTATGTGCCAGTAAAAGATTCCTCAACATAACCTTAAAAATCAGCATCGCTTAACACTTATCAATTCATATAATTTATTGTTTTTTATTCCATATATGATTTTTCCGGTATAAGGTTTTTCATCAGAATTCATATTCTTATTGTCATCCTGTCTATTTAAGGGTGTGATAACATTGAATGCATCTATGTGCTAGTAAAAGATTGATCATGCTTATGCATGACCAAGCGGGCAGATGAGAAACAAAATCTGGTAAGAGTCTACACACAGGAGCAATAGTTTGCTGCCACTAGCTTTTTAGTAATGTGGGATTGTCCAATACTTGAATACATTTCTAATTCTGTGTTTCTGCAACAGCAAATTGAGCTAGTGGAAAACCTACTGTTGTCTCCATATAGCTAAGCACGCTACACACAAAGACATTAGTGGCCTCCAAATTTAAAGCTAATTATAATTATATGGAGAAGAGAAGGCTAGTCCCTCCCTAGCCTTTGGTAAGCCAATACCAAACTACAAGGCAGAGGTCAAATTTTTTTCCTTAGCCTTTGAATATCCACTGATCTCCGTCTGCGTTGTGTTTACTGATCACCCGATCGTGTGTTGCTGGGAAGGATATCATTTCATATCCTTCTTGAAGAATCGACAAGTATTTGTTGAAACACCGCCGATTTATGAAGTTACATTACAATTTTATATTATCATTATTCTAATTGCATTTAATCTTTATTCTGTTTGATTAATTTAATTATCTATAGTTTGTATAATTTGTTTAACAATTAGCATTACCGTCATTTAATGTAAATTAGTGTATAAGCCAGTCAATATTATAACATACATAAATAAAGAAATCTAATCTGCAAGGCAGCAGTTTGCCTGGTTTTGGTCCACCCCGGGTATTTGATTTCCTCGGTACCCCCTATATCTAGAGGGCATCCCACCAGCAACTCCCACTCATTTACAGTGCAATGTGTAAAATGGGCGTCTGTTGCTTGAGATCTCCGTTATGTAGCAGCTAAAAACACTATTATTCGATCTATGGGGATTTCAAGCTTTGAAAAGTCAAATCATGCATTCCTTTTGGAACATACCGTACTGTTCCATCAGATCTTCTAGAACAAATTATTATAGAATAAACTAATTACCGTAGGCTATATAATTTAGCAAGGCATTGGCATTTAATAATTATTACCTAATTGATAATAATAATTATTCCTTCCAAAAACCCTAGAGAAAAAATTAAAAACTTTGAAAAGTTCTTTTCTTTTAATGAATTTATAAAAGTAGTTTGTTTTCAAATTAAAAATGTAGCAAGTTCATTCATGATTGAAATCTATTCTCTTTCCAATAATGTATCATACAGTTCGTAAATTCTCATTCATGAATAATTTTTTCTGTATTATTTTTATGAGAGTGATGTACATTCAAATACATTTACTAGATGTAATGTCTTCTTGAAATGTATTCAGGGCTACTTATTTTTATATTAAAAATAACATCATTGTAGGTACCCTTTTTTGATGACTTTTCAATATAAAATAAAAGACTATAAACACAAATTAAAACAACTATACTTCGTGTAAATCTTCTTCAGACTTGGAGAAATTTGCGGCGCAGATAAATGGAGGGAGATGAGCCAATTGCAGTAATGGCCGTGCAGTGATGGATGACTGCAGTAAATTGCAGTGATGGATTGAGTCATAGCACGGAATAAGCATAAAGTAGTGTAGGTAGTGTATAAGCATAAAGTAGTATAAACAATAAGTAGTGTTTCTTTCCTCTGTGGTCATAGGTTGAAGCGTAGTTGTCAATTTGTCGAATAGACTCAGTCGAGTCTGTTATTGCAGAGAGGAAAGTTCCAGAGCGCTTGATAAAGAGCGCTTGACTTGAATACTCATTGGAAATTGAAGAACGCTGGCCGATACACATAACGGCAACATGGCAGCCGTTGTATCCCTGCCACTGTGTGCCTTCTCTGCTGCGCATGTCGATCCCAAGTTGGAAGTTAATTTGAAGGAAGTTAGTTTCGATTAAGCCTGTTTGTCCAGTTTTCATAATTTTACAGGAGAGACAAAACACTTGATAAAACCTAAACCTGCAGTAGGCCTAAATGATTTATTCAAAACGTCGCCATTACAATGCTATCAGTTGGACATTTTTCCTTTCTGCGGTTAGCGATTCATTTATAAAAATGTGATTACTGAGATTGTAGTTAATTCTGGAAATCCATGAGTGAGCTAAAGAAAATGATTCCTAACATTTTTCAGTAAGCTGCAAGAACATTAATTTTTCTCCTCGTGTTTTAACTCTATTAACTCATTATGTTTATGAGTAACAAACTAATTTTTTTCTGGAACAAGAGGGTCATGCCTCCCCCCCCCCACCGCACAGATTTGTTGTTTTGCCTCAACTGTTTGAAATAATCCAATCTATGATAAGATAACATAATATAAGATCTGAGAAATATTTCCAGATAGTCTTAAACTTGTTTCTCTATACCAATTATAGGTTACATTCATTTGATCAGTGTTTCACCTTCTGATCCATTGAGGATGATCAAGAAATCATAAGTTTTGGTTCGCCTAATTTTTCAGTTTCCTGCAATTCCCGTCCAATATAACTGGCGGACAGATAAAATTATTCCTGTCCCATCCATTGAATTTCAAAGAGAGGAGGAAATCTTCTAAATTCATCTCTCCAAAAATTTAAAACTTTCAAGAGTAATAAGTTATGATTTTTCACAAGTGTTGAATTTTTGGAAACCTGAATTAAAATGCAAATTAAAATGTTTTTTCAGGTCCACCTTGTATGATGTGACTATCTTCTTATTCAATATTTGTGGTTTTTTTCAGGAAAGCATTTGCCCATCATATCAATTGTAAGTAATATTTGAGGAGACATTATTATGCTTTTCTTACAATTATTATCAACTGTTACTACTAACTGTCAAGTCAATAGTAACAGTATTAACTATTAATTTATGGCCTATCAAGCAGCATACTAAAGCTAATATAATAGTCCAGGCAATGGATGCTCAAAAAAGGGTATAGAGGGAATATGTTTGGAAGACAATTTCTTACCGCAGTTCTGTTTAGGGTATTTAAGGAGGTAAACATAGAAAAGTGCAATTTTCATTGCTGCAGCAAGTGTTCACTCAGCGGTTCCACACCTTCAACAGAGGAGATAAAGATGCACACTTTTGGCATGTTCACCTACTAACTGGTCCAAATTAAGCTGCAAAGTCAAAAATTGTTTCACAGACACCCCCCTTCAAATGTGATTTTCAAACGATCAATTGTTGCAGCAATGAAAATTTCACCCCCTACATTGAAGCTGCTATAACAATGAAAGGAAAACTTGGAATAGTGAAATAATGCATCATTTCAAAGAGAATTCAATGCTCTATAAGCATCAGTTTTTATGATGCATTGTTGGAGAGTTATAAGCCCTGAAAGAGCAAAACATTGGATGAAAACCTGTCATTTTAACAATTACACACCTTCAAGAGCGAATATCTTGGTAACTGTTTGGAATATCACAAAATTCCAGCAAACAAAAAGTGTAGAGAATTTATTAAGCTTCATTTTTGAATAGTTAGTTATGTCAGTTGAACACATTGTTCTCAAGATAAGAGCGTGGGAGCAAAACGCTTAAAATGCAATTTTCAAACCACCCTCATCCCCTTACCACATGAGTTAGGAATTTTGATATGTTCTTCTCGTAACTAGTCTTAACAAAGCTGCAAAGTCAAAAATTGTGTCTAAAACATTCCCTCCAAATTCCTTTGTCAATTGGTCTATTGTTGAAAAAATGGAGATTTCACAATCAACACTAATGCTGCTGCAACAGTTATAGGGAAATGCGTATAAGTGTGAAATTATATATCAAATTGAAGACAATTCAATGCGTTATAAGCTCATAATCAGCATGAATTTTTCCCATCGATTTTTAAAAAGTTATAAGAGCAAAAATTGAAATATATTGGAGGCAAACATGTTTTTTCAAAAATTTTACACCTTCAAGAGAGGATATATCGAAAACTAGAGAAGATACCGCATAGAAAAAGTTGTGAGATGAATATTGTAAGAAATTATGTAAGCTTAAATTTTGTAAATAACAATTATGTACGTAAGATTCATAGTTTTAGATTTATATGCGAGAAACCAAAAAATGGTACCTTTGAACCACCCACACCCCCTTAGCACATGGGGTAGGGGTGGGGACTTTTGATATGTTTACCTCCTTACTACCCTAAACAGAACTGTAGGGTCAAAAATTATTGTCTTCCAAACATTCCCCTTTATAGCCTTTTCTTGACTGGACTATAAGAACGGAATGTTCATTAACTTGCTGTATACATAAGTGCCTGAGTAACTGATTAGAGGAGGGTTTATTTCTGACGTATTAAAAGTGGCCTTCAGATGTTTTCATCAACAATTAATTTCTGTCACATTCCAGGATTTGACTGTGTATAACCACTTATCTGTATTTGAATGGAGAAAAGTTACCTTAGCTTAAAGAAAGACCTCTATGACTTCGCCTGTATTCAGGCATTATAAAGTAGGTCTACCTGAATTTTGTTACTGTAAAATCTAATGGATAAGAAACATTTTTTTGGCATTTGTAGTGTCATAAGGTGCGTACAGACTCTCGCTCTGCTCCGCAACCGAACGTCACTCCAGCAGAGCGATTGATGATCGACCGGGGAGCAAGAGTAGTTCGACCGGGGAACGCGAGAAGATCTAACATCTTCCGTAACGTTCATGATGGGTGCGTGGGCGGTCCGACTGTGGTTCGATGGTGGTACGAAGGCGGTACGAGGGAGGAGCGTGCTCGGTGCGGGTTGGAAGCACGAATATGTGTACGCAGCTTTATATCTCACTATAAAATGAATGCTCTATGTGAGAGGAAAACTCTTCAACAAATCTCATAGTAGAATAGTTTTAATGAAGGCGGCTGAATCAGACAAGGGTCTGATCAAAAGATTTACACTCATGAAGTTGGAAGTGTTCTTTTAGAACACTTAGCAACTCTTTAGAAACTCGCGCTCGGCTGGGGGCTTCGCCCCCTGCACCCCCAATAGGGTGGGTTAGCAGCCTCCGCGCTTCGCGCTCCGGCTGGGAGGCAGGCTTCGCCCGCCCAATTGTCTTTTGTGACTATATAGTGTTGGGTAGCAGGCTCCGCGTTTCGCGCTCCGGCTGGGATGCGGGCTCCGCCCGCACAATTGTCTTCTTCTCTTCCTCCTTCCTCTTCTTTTTCTTCAATAATTAGATCACAGCTGCTGGTCAGTAAACAACTTGGAATGATGCCAGGAAAGGCGCGACACGTTACAAAGATCTCACACACACACACAGTTTTCGATGAAAACTCAATTTGAATTTGATTGAAATTTAGCTATGGCTATTAACTTAACTTGGCGAGCTGAACAAAAAAGCTTGAAATAAATTTTTTGTGGGAAACAAATTTAAATGTGTCCCAAATATTTGGGCGAGTACAGGGGTGCCGGGGGGAAAAATTTGGAAGGTCTGGAGGTTTTCCCGTAGCCTCCAGTGTAGTATGCAACAGATTTGGTATTCAGTTTTCACAGCGATCTTATAGTTTTGGCTGGGAATTTTTCGTATTTGGGAAAACTTCAAATTTTCGATGAAAACTCAATTTCCCGGGTCCCCATTTGAATTCGGTTGAAATTGAACTATGGCTATAGGCTTATCTCCGGGGGCTGAACAAAAAAGCTTTTATCGAATTTTCTGTGCGATGCTGATTTCAAATGTCGAAAAAATTTGGGGGTCTCTAGGGGGCCAGGAGGTGAAATTTTCGTGATTTGGAGGTTTTCCCATAGCCTCCAGTACGTTCCCTAATTGATTTCGAGGTTGTTTGTCCGTGACAATCAGCCGCATTGGCTGTGAATTTCTTGTCTATGTGGCTTTAATATAATAAAGATTGGCAACTTCAATATAATAAGATTTAGTACTCTTATATACAATGAAGTTAACTCCACCCACAAAGAGCATTTGGACAAAATGTTATTCAACTTAACAAGTATAGCATAGCAACAGACATCATCATCAGTGGATTATATGATGTTTGTAGATTAAACATAGAGCATTTGTCATGATGTCCCTAGTATTCAAGTTTTATAGTCTACTTTCAAGTTTTGGAGAAGCCATTCTTGGCATTCACCACTGAACCGGCATCCACTTTGCATTCATGATAATAAATGTTAGCATCTTGTATAAGTCGTGATATACTGCTTTTGGAATACAATTTTGATGCAATTAATGTCACAAATGTTGGTGGCTGCCAAGATAAAAGAAAATTTTATTAAATTTCTGGTACTGATATCAATTTATTTTTTCAGATCAGGCTACTGAGGACAGTGGATAAAATTGATATATGGTGTTTTGTTACCATGATATGGAGGGTAATGGTGGATGAGTGAGGGATGACACTAACAGGACAATAAGAATCGCGTTTGAGAGAACTGAAATGCATTCTAAGCTAGTATTTCATCTTAGCCAAGTATTCAAGTTTATGAAACTACTGTCTGTAAGACAGGTATTACGATGTAAGCAAATACAGTTGTAGCAAATAATATTATATCTTTGATAAATAAAATTAATTTGAATTTATTCGAATTTGTTATTGATTATTACTATCCTATTCCATTCTAGCACCTCCTGTGTGAATTTATAATTTACAAAAGTAATATATTCTGATTTTTGTAAACAATACCTTGACAGAAATGAAAATACATTTGAAAGCTTAAAAAATATATTGGAAATTTGAATTTTCAAAATGTATTCTGAGTTTTCTAAAAGAAAGTTTAAAAGTTAATTATACTCTGAATCTCTCTTTTTGTATCTCTCATATTTCTATGATGAGACAGAAATTTTTTTGTTGCAATAAGACATTTTACAATGCATGCTCAACATCCAATAATAAATAATGTTGAAAGTTGAGAAATACAATCAGGGGCCTGTTTCATAAAAATTTAGAAGTCCTGTAATACAGGAACAGCTGATTTTATCGGTTATATTTAACATGTAATTGGAATGGTGATTCTCCTTTATTACAGGACTTGTAAGTTTTATGAAACAGGCCCCAGACCCCTGTTTCATAAAAACTTGGAAGTCCTGTAATACAGGAACGGCTGATTTTATCAGCTGTATTGAGCATGTAATTGGAATGGTGATCCTGTATTACGTGCCTTATAAGTTTTATGAAACAGGGCCCAGGTTTCACTGAGTAATAAAATAAATAAACAATTGCAATGATTTATTGACGAGCGTTAGCGAGTTCTCACCTTTGACTTACTGAAGGCCAAAGTCGTTGTCCATCTGTTTGTATGTTCTACAATAACATAAGAGAGAATTGATCAATCAGCTTCAAATGTTGAACACGTATTCTTTGAACCTTTTTACAGGTCAAGTTCGTTGGACAGCAGAGTTCACTAAGGCCCGCCGCAAAGTAGACCCACGCTAATCCACGAAAAGCAACCCACGCCGTGGGATGTTTTGTAAACCATTGATAGGCTTCTCTAGACATCTGTGTAATACATGCAATGAATAATCAATTGTCAGCTGATTGATTATGAATAATTTTATAGCAATGGTTTAAAAAACATTCCACAGCGTGGGTTGCTTTTCGTGGATTAACGTGGGTCTACTTTGCGGCGGACCTAACTCCATCGTCCTTTTTCAGGATATACAAATAACATTGAAAGTGCTTAAGAAGAAAAACTTGTTTAGATTTTTTTATAATTTAGTCAGCTGGAATTAATTAGATGCTATTCATGTAATTTTTCAATTCATTTAAAAAAGCTGATGCTATTTGGCAGGCTGGTATCACACTGACTGTCCTTTATGCGCCGACACATGATTTCAGCTGAATAATACTCAACATAATTATTTCATTTATAAGTTCTATATTAATGTTAACGTCTGTCTGCCTGTCTATTGACTGGGTAAATACGCGTAATTGATAATACTAATTGTGATAGCAGTTGCTATGACATTGACAAATTTTCTATGACAATTTTTTTTTGTTCAGTGTTAAAATTTATTGTGAGTAGAGCTACTATTAGTGTTTACTAACACTCGATTATTCAATGTAGGTACCCATATATTTCATTTTTGTATCACTAGTAGTTCTGTGAACAGTAGACCTCGCGCAGTTATAACGACGTCCCAAACCATAAGCAAATCCACACTGATACACTAACTATTTATTATTTGATCAGATCATGCTTACACAAGATTTAATTAAGATATAACGCTTTCCAGAATTTAGCGCAAGAAAACCAGAAGACATCTAGGCGCCCAGACGAGCTGTTATAAGTTCTTTGCATCCTATTATTTAATAGTGCATAAAAATAGTATTCAATGAGACATGCAATTATAGTCTACACAGATGCTAATTTTTTACCAAGTTATATAGAGATATTGAATTGCATGCGTCATGGCATGCAATTTATAGTCAACTCGACAGCTGATTTATGATGAAAAATTCTATAGTCTGATTTTCACTGAAGGAGGCTCCTTTTTCCTTTTATATTATCCTTGAAATGTAAAATTTCCAAAAAACCTTGTATATACGTCGACGCGCAATTTAAAAAGGAACATAAATATACCTGTCAAATTTCATGAAAATCTATTACCGCGTTTCGCCGTAAATGCGCAATATATATAAACATTTAAACATTAAGAGAAATGCCAAACCGTCGACTTGAATCTTAGACCTCACTTCGCTCGATCAATTAATTATTAGTATTATCTTTAATGTTGAGATCATTGAAACGTTTTCAGATATATGTGCAGGTTTTGTCATTAATTTTCTTTTTAAATTCTGTATCGAAATCATGTATCATATGACCACCTTCCTATTTGAAAAATGAAGTTGGATGAGTATAGTTTTGAAGCGATAGAAAGTAGTTTTTTCAATTGGAATAGGATCCCCATGGAACCTAATGTCATATCATACTACTTGTAAAAGAGATATTCAACTGTTTCCATAATAATTCTCATTAAATCAGGGTATAATTACAAATTGCGGATTTCAGAGATCAATACAACAGTTCATGAGCGAGTTCTATAACCCAGGGGTCACTAGTTATTCTATTAAAAAATAAATCAACTGTCAGCTGGATTATAAATTACATTCAATATTAGGCCTATATAAATACGAGTAGCCCTTACAAAGAAAGCAAGTACCGTAGGTAATATTGGAGTATGGAGAAAATTCCTCTACTCTCATAATATTATTATCCTGAAGAAAACACAAATTGAGTCAGCTGTATTTCGTCTATTTTTGCAAATTGGTTTTTAATGCCTAAGGGCATTAAGGACCGGTTTCCGAGCTCGGGATTTAGTTAAGTTCTATACTTTAAACAGCTGGAGTTGGAAAATTTGCTTGCCAAAATGGGACATAGTCCACGTTCAAATTAAATTTTCCAAAAACTAGAAAGCCGGTCAAGTTTTAATTGTGATTAATTCCACGAGAACCAATCAGAGAAGCCGTCTCATCAAAAAGGTCTTCTCTGATTGGTTCTCGTGAAATTAATCACGGTTAAAATTTAACCGGATTTTGTGCAACCAGGCTGTAAATACAGTGTTTCGCTGTAAATGCGGAACACACATCAAGAGAAAAGCAAAACAGTCAACTTGAATCTTGGACCTCGCTTTGCTCGGTCAATGAATAATATTTTATAGTCTCATTATTTCTTTGATCAGAAGTAGATGATGTATATAGCGATATTGGAGTATGAAGGGTTTCACTAAAATTACTATTGCCCAGGTCAGTAGAATAATTGAAAACGTGAATCTTTTGCTTTGATTGTTTTCTATTATAGTAAGCTATTATATAATTATGGCAACACGAATTTATTTTGGTTGTTTCTCCATAAAAGCTTTTTATTGATACTACTAGTCTATATATCAATAATAATTTTTATTGATTTAAATACTATTTATATATCATTAAATATTATTTATTACCCCGTCACATTATATTATGATGAAATGGGGTATCATTTTTTTAAGATTGTGCAAAAACAGTACGGTAGGCCTAAAACTTTTTTTGATTATTACTTTTGTGAGATAATGGAATAAGTAGGTAATCAATAATATTAAATATAAATAAAAAAACTGAAATTGAGTTTTTTTAAACGAATAAGTTTTTCAAAAATTAATATTCTTTTGAGAAAAATTCTCTATTCGAAAATACCATGAAGAAAATATCCATGTACATTTACTGAATCAAAGCTCGTACTGTATATGTCCAACTACATTTTCTATTTCACTTGTGGCTTCAGTTCCATTGTGCATTATGATCACTTGACCTAAGTTTGCAGGTTAAATAATGAAAAAATGAATTCTCTATCTGACATTGCAATTGGATTATAATAATGTTGTTTATCCAAGTTGATAAACATTTGGGAAATATTTTGAAAACATATTAGGGAAATATTTTGGGACTGTGACATGATACACACCACACACCTGAAAATAAACTATTCATTTTTTGAATTTTCTAAATATTATTATTACTGTATTTTTGTTTTGTTGTTTTTATTCATTTTTATAATGAAACTTCTTCTGAATGTTTCTTTCAAATTTTGATGATTGTAATTTCACACTACTTTACAAGAATTCATTAGAAGTAAAATGATGACATGCTGAACTTCTGAAAGCAAACTATTTCTTTTTTTCAATTCTTTATTATCATTATTGTATACAATTTTCGTTTTGTCGTTTATATTATGAGAATCTCACTACATGTTTCTTACAAATTTTGATGATTGTAATTTTACATACTGCATTGACTTATTGATTTAATAAAAAAATATGAACATCTGAAAACAAACTACCGTATTTCCTTCTTTGAATTTTTATATTATTGCATATAATTTTTTTCTGTCGTTTCTATTATGAGACTCTTCATAAATTTGTTTCTCACAAATGTTGATGATTGTAATTTTATGCCTTGGTATTTGAATATTACTCAAGAGAATATACAAAATCTATCTTATTGTTTTTTCATACTACATTTTTACTTATTTTTGGAGGAAAAAATAAATATCTATTATTCTGATTTTAATTTTATATATCATTGACTTATTCCTGAAAATAAAATAAAAATGTATTAAGTTATGCTGAATTTATATTTTCCAGCTCATGATCTTGGTACCTGATCTGATTTCTCAATAGTAAACCGTTCCTAAACTCGTTATGTCCAAATTACAGTTCCAAAATCCATCAATCCAAACTATTTTTCTATTTTCTCACAAAACTCGTGTCACTTGATTTTCTATAGAAGTGTGGAAATTTATTTCATGAATAAACTCCTATGGATGTCTTGTCCAACGTTCAGAGAAATTATAATTCAGAGGACAAGTATAAACTATATCCATAGATTCATATCATTTCACATCTTTTCCGAAAAATAAAATTATTACGCATCTGAAACAAACAGAAATTATAATTCAGAGGACAAGTATAAACTATATCCATAAATTCATATCATTTCACATCTTTTACGAAAAATAAAATTATTACTCATCTGAAACAAACTTTTAAAATTCGTAATCTTAAAATCTTTAAATTCGTATTTGCGCGCCTTTTTTGGAGAACGAAGCTTGGAACAAGGGATTCATAGAGCTACATATTTTGAAAGCAAATTATTCCACCTAGAGCGCTGAGAGCTGCCTACGTCATGGATTAGCTATATATAGTTTGTTTACAACGTCGACAGAGTGGTAAATGGTTTGTTTACAAAGTCGTCCGATCGCTCCGTCGTCCGAGTGGCTGTCTCCCTGTGTTGTAAGTGTACGCTTTTGAACAGCTGATCACCTGATGGTTCTAGCCTTGTAGTTTCGTAAGCAACGGTAGATTTTCAAACAGCTGTAAATTCTGTATTTTGCAAAATTCAAAAGCAAATTTATAGGTTATACACTATAATACAGTGAACGGCCATGAACAGTTGCAATAATTAATAAGAATTGAACAATAATTTGGATTTTGCATTTTTACCAAGAAATAGAAATTTTATAATCAGTTTCAAACTTCTTCAGTTTGGTATTTATGTAAGAGCTGGAATCAATTTCAAACTTTAAGTTGCCGACTATTGAAAGGGCTAGAATCAGTAAGGTTAGTATTATTTGGTATTTCTTCCTCAACTAATTACTATTGCAGTAAATAGAAAGTATGTTTGTATTTTCAAATATCCAATTTCTCGATCAAGTACCAAGCCATTCCTGGGTAGATTGCGTCAGTGAGTACATTTTCAACATTAATAAACACTGTTCAAACAGACCACACTTTACTTGATCACGATAGCAGTGTCACAGATCTGAACCAGGGATCTGTCACCATCCTCGGATTTAGTATGGATTCAAAGCTGACCTGGGAGCATCATATTCTTGGAGTGTGGATGTTGTACCATGCAGTTTTTGGTAGCCGCATACTGTATGGTATCTTGATCTGAGTACATTCCTCACATGCCAGACACATTCTACTGCTCCAGAGGAAAGCTCTTCGAATCATCACATATAACAAGTATGATGCACGTTGCCAGCCTATCTTCTGTAAATTGGGCATTTACACAGTTTGTGGACACTACATCCTGGATTCACTGCTATAATTATTATGTAAAAAGGAACATTACAACGCTACATCGGAGAGAGCAAGTGCACTCCTACAACTTTTGGAAAAGAACAAATTAGAATGTGCCTCGCTGTCAATTATTGTCAAAGGTAAAGGACTGTTTTCCCGTGCTGGCGATGAGGATTTTTACACTTGCCAGAGCCGGTGAGGGCGTGTTCGGTGAACAATACCCTATATCTCAATCAAAGACCAGGCCATTCCTGGATAGATCGCGTCAGTCGGTATATTTCAACATGAATAAAAACACTCGTCAAACAGACCACACTTTACTTGATCATGATGGCAGTCTCACAGTTCACAAGTATCTTCATTAAAGAAGTCATTGATATTATATAAACTCTTTTTTATCAGCCACTTGGATAAGGAGTACCTGAAGATGTTCACCGAACGCTCCCTCACCGGCTCCGGAAGGTGGATAAAAATCCTTAGCGCTAGCACAGGGAAACAGTCCTTCAACTTCGACAAATGACAGTGCGGATTGTGATGGCAGAGGATAGTGTTGACGAATCTGTTTGTGGCTCTTGCCTTGAATTGTTCTCAAATAATGAAAAGTCTATAAATTGCGAGGGTTATTGTATGAAGTGGTTTCATATTAAATGTGTGAAAATAACAACTAATGAATTCAAAAATATTGAAGACCTAAGTAGAAAAGTTTCGTGGTACTGTGACTTGTGCAATTTGAAGGTTAGGGAGACGATTGAAAATTTGAAGTCTACTACTTGTGTTAAGTCTACTTGTGATAATATTGTTTTGGACGATTACTGTGAACAATTAAAACAGGTAAATGCGGTACATCCAAATTTGTCCTTCTCCGAGTTTTGTAGAAGTGCACTTGCCCTCTCCGATGTAGCGTTGTGATGTTACTAATCACCTGTTGTAAGAAAAATGTTAGGTTATAATATTATTTAAACCATGAAAAAATACTGCGAGTCAAAACTGGCATACCCGCTGAACTATTTCTAATTCATTCTTTTTTCTTTTTACAGCATTGATCTAAAATGTCCATCAAGAATGCTCTCTCAAAACTTCCACCGGTAAGTTCAAACCATTGTCATGCATTTCTTAACGTGTAAGGCTCAACTCACACCTACGTGACTCACGTCTAGAAGAGACTCGACTCTGTCTCTTCTCGATGCAGCATGTGTTTTCAAATGATGACGTCGCGAAGACTAGAATCGACTGATCTGAGTATCAACATTTGCAAAAACATGCTGCGTCGAGAAGAGACTACGAGAATTTGAGTCGCGTTAGTTTGCGTTGAGCCTAAATAGTCTGAAAAGACTGCGTGTTTCAGATCTTCATCCAAATTGATTTATTCGTATCTATGTGTCTATCGAGTCTTATTTGTGTAAAGAGCTGTGGGCCTTAAAGCTGATTGACATGCACGTAGCAATTCAAAAAAATCTGGTGTGGTACACTCACACAACTTTCCTTTGAACTGGGAGCCTCATTCTTAAACGACAATAATTTAGAGAAATAACATAATGACGATTGTCGGCAACATAATTATTTGAAACTACGATCAGACTACTGTATATGTGTGTATATAATTGTTTTCAGAGTACTTTTTCCTTTGTGTAAATTGTGAAATCCGATGATTTTTTAAAAGTCGTCAAAACAGCTGTTCTACAGATGAAATATCTCGACTATGTGTTATTTATAGAGTGTGAATTTTTATTTTTTCTATGTGTTATAGACTGCTCTACCTACCTACCTACCTCATGCACGAGAAGGAGGTTACAAAGTCCATTTCTCAAGGATGGGGTGAACCCCCCATTAGTTTCCTAGAAATGAGACTCATGTCAGTTGATAGGGCTTATAAATAGCTATCCATGGTATAAATTTAAAGAAAATCGTTAGAGCCGTTTTTGAGAAAATCATGAAAAACATGGTTTTTTAGTAATTATCCGCCATTTTTTCCGCCATCTTGAATTTAATTTTATTGAATTTCTTATTGTCGGGTCCTCATAGTATAAGGACCTTAAGTTTAAAATTTCAAGTCAATCGGTTAATTAGGAATGGAGTTATCGTGTTCACACACATACACACACACACACACACACACACACACACACACACACACACACACACACACACACAGACCAACACCCAAAAATCATGTTTTTGGACTCAGGGGACCTTGAAACGTATAGAAAACTTGAAATTGGGGTACCTTAATTTTTTTTGGAAAACAATACTTTCCTTACCTATGGTAGTAGGGCAAGGAAAATAATCAAACAGTACAGGTACTCTAAGTGTGATTTTCAGTCTATTATTGTCAGAGCCTCTGACTGCCAAGCATTTCTTCCTTTTCCCCTTTCTTTTATATTAGGGTATGATCAAGGTAACCAAGGTCATCCAAGGGTACCCGCTGATACCCTGACCTCACCCTCCTACCTTACCTGCCCCTAATTATATAGGTGGTAACAAATGAAGTGAAGTGATCACATTGTATGCGTATATATGCAAGCACAGAACTGTAGTGAGTTCCTCGTTATAATGGCAGTGAAGAAAGATAGGAGATCAACGTTGCCGATCCTCTGTCTTGTCAATGCCTTCTATAGACGGTAGCTGATACAACTATATTGATGTAATATTAACTATTTTTAGTGAAATTCGACAATATCTTTGTTTTCTTATTAATATTAACTGTTCAATCTCGTTTAAAATAATCAATTATATTTTATTAAGCAAAAAGTTATATTTCCTAATGAATTTTTATAATTAAGATGGAATATTTTGTTAATTAATTGTTATTCTACATTGTTGAAAGACGATCTGGCAATAGAGCAAAGCGAGAAAGAGATAGCGCTATCCGCTTTATTGAATGATAGACAAGTATAGCAACACTATTGTCAATCGTACACTGCCTTTATAACGTGGACCTCACTAAAGTCTATGGTGCAAGTGCACGCTTGGCCATGGTTTACCAATATTTTAAAAGTTTTTAATTTATTGTGATACATTCTGTGATTCATTTTGAGTATAACATCAACCTTCAAAATTTTCAAATCATTATTCCTGGACCGAAAATCAAGTGACGAAGCAGTGTGTGATTACATAACCTTAACTTTTGGACAACATAAACATTTTATCGAAATTTTTGGAGAAAAATAGTACAGGCTCAGCCTAGTTTTTTTCTCCAATGTCATAAATGTATTATGATTATAGTGTTTTATAGAATAAATGAATGAGAATAGATTAGAATCGACAAACCCTCAGATGAAAAACAAAATCTTGAAAGAGCAATAAGAACAAACACACTGAAAACATGTGCATTTGCTGGTTGCGTTGAGTGTGAGCAGCTACAGGCAAGTCACAACGTGTTTCAATAATTCTTTCCACATTTTGTTTCTCGACTCAGGCTTCTCGCTTTGCTCAGTTGCCACATCGTCTTTTAACAATGTAGAATTTATAATTAATTAACAAAATATTTCATCTCAATTTTGAAAATTCATGATGAAATTATTGAGAAATATAATTGAGGCGGTAGGTCCAATAAGGGCCTATAGGCCTATAAGCCCTTATTGGGGAGAACTCGGAAATGGATTCTCCATAATTTCATCTATATAAATGTGAAGATTTCATTCAAATATCTTTTTTATTGAGGTTGCTATAACTATTATAGCAAACCCACGTTTAAGCCCTTCTTGCAGAGAACAGCTAATTCTCCTTACTCTCGTGGTTTTATTCACTATAACTTGAAATATTACCTATTAAAAGAGTTGCAATTCAGCACAGCAGTAATGTATTATCAAATACAAACCTTGTGGTACACTTGCTGTGTCTAAATCATACTCTCAAGTGTATGAACCTTTCAAATATTTGAAGCAGCTCCCTGAAGAACTTTCTTTGCCTATTGCACCAGCAGTTCCACTTAAAATAGGAAACATCAAAGATGCCAAAGACCTCTATCCGTAGTTGAAACAAGAGACGACAGTTTTATGAAGAGTTTCTTGCGAGAAGGGAAACTAACCAAAAAGCTGATGGACGATTACACAACTTCTCCACTGATTCAGAAGATGAAGAAAATGATGAACCGCTGGCCATGGATGTTTCTTCATAACACATTTACATATTATTTTCAAATGGGATGACACTCATATTTGGGGCATCATTTCAACTAATATTTGGCATCTGGTTTCAAGATTTCATTGAATTATGAAAACTTTTGAAATTTTATTTTTCATGAAGACATATAGTTTTCAGCCCAATTAACAAGATTATATTAAATAGGAATAAATAAATAATTGAATATATTAAAAAGTATTGTATTATTTATTTACGAAATTTACTCATTAAAATAACCAAAGACCTTATTGGGGAGAACAGATTTATAAGCCCTTATTGTATAGAATGTCATAGAGAGTGTTCTCCCCAATAAGGGCTTTCAACATACTTCCATATTATATTAAATTGAAAATGAAGTATCTTGAAATAAATTTTTTTTTTATTAATTTACCATAGAGAACATATTTTCAAAGGAATTGAACCATTCATATTTCAACAATGTTAACCGAATGTTACAAGATATATGTGTAAAAACTTTGGATCTCCATATCTCAGAATGATAGTTTTGAGTACAGCCCTTATTGCACCTACCGCCTCAATTTCTTGCTTAATGAAATATAATTGATTATTTAAAATGAGAATGAACAGTTAATATTACATCAATAAACCTGTATCAGCTACCGTCTATAGAAGGCATTGACAAGACAATGAGGATCGGCAACGTTTTTCTACTATCTTTCTTCACTGCCATTTCAACCTGCACCTCACTTTGGCGACTCTCTTTTGACCGACGATTCCATGAAAATATTTGAATCTATAAACTTGATCTGAGATGAATTAATATCTGATACAATAGACGTAACATAAAAAATTGAGAAGAGAATTGAATAATTGCCTTTACTAAGGGCGGAGTTAGGACTCTCTAGGTCCTTAGGTCCCTCTCTTATGTCTAGGTCCTCTCTGTCCCACAACCCTAATAAGAAAATAAGAATATGGAATATTGCTGGAATAAGACTAGTTGACCGAACGAAGTGAGGTCTAAGATTCAAGTCGACGGTTTGGCATTTCTCTTAATGTTAAAATGTCTATATGTTGCGCATTTACGGCGAAACGCGGTAATAGATTTTCATGAAATTTGACAGGTATGTTCCTTTTTTAATTGCGCGTCGACGTATATACAAGGTTTTTGGAAATTTTGCATCTCAAGGATAATATAAAAGGAAAAAGGAGCCTCCTTCATTCGCCAATATTGAGTAAAAATCAGACTATAGAATTATTCATCATAAATCACCTGACAAGTGATTACACAGATGTGTGGAGAAGCCAGTCTATTACTGTATTTGTTCAATAGTCCAGTCAATATAAACATAAAAAATCTGGTGTGGCGCACTCACACAACTTTCCTTGCCGTTATGAGAATTGATCACCTGACGCTAGTGTTCCCGCGCATCTCAAGTCTACTATTGAAAGATTTGAGCCAGCTGGTAACAGGGCAATCGCTGGAGACACACGAGGTCTGCTATCTCTTCATAGTGAATCATTTAAAAGAATCAACAGTTGCCAACAGTTTGCAATAATTGGATTATCACATTTTCTCGAATTAGCTTATTTTTAATTTTAGGTGAAAATGTTACTGAACATTAATTGTAGAGATTCTCATGCTCAATCTTTTCCGCTCAAATTTTTTGCTTAAATTGTATCTGAAGCCTGATAATTGAGAATCTAAAATCAAACTTTGCATAGATGGGGTCATGATTAGCTCCTGAAATTTTTACAGATATGGGACTTGTGGCAGTTGAAAGAACTTTTTAATAACTATTTTAGGTATAAATTTGATCAAAATCGTTGGAGCCGATTTCTATAAAATCACGAAAACCCCTGTTTTTGAAAACATTTTCGCCATTTTAGCCGCCATCTTGAATTGCATTTGATAGAAATTGTTCCTGTCGGATCCTTATAGGGGAAGAACCTTAAGTTCCAAATTTCAAGTCATTCCGTTGGTTGAGAGATGAGATATCGTGTACACACACACACACACACACACCACACACACACACACACACACACACACACACACACACACACACACACATACAGACCAATACCCAAAAACCACTTTTTTAGACTCAGGGGACCTTGAAACATATAGAAATTTAGAAATTGGGGTACCTTAATTTTTTTCGGAAAGCAATACTTTCCTTACCTATGGTAATAGGGCAAGGAAAGTAAAAAGGGGGTGTGCTTGCAATTTATATTGTAGTTCTGATTTCTTAATATATTATTTGGGTGCATAAGAGAAGTCCAGAACCAATTTCTTCATGCAAAATTTCCTTGTGTTAGATACAGGGTGGCCCAAAAACCTCGTATTTTCGTCTCATTTTCCAGTTTTCAGCTATTTCTGCCAAATCTAGTAATCTGACAGAAAAATCTGCTCTCGCCGATTATTTTCTATTTTTTTATAACTTAATCCTTATAGATTCTATTAGATTGAACGGAAGTTGACAAACCAATATGTTCATCATGTGCATGATAAGTTATGTTCAATCTAATATAATCTATAATATAAAAGGATTGTGTTATTAACATTTTTTTAATAAATTAGGTCTAATCGCAGCTTTAAGGTTTTTGGTTTCAATATTTTGTTTTGCAGTCATGGTACATCATGGTACATGCCCATCAGTATCAATATTCTCACATTCGAAAAAACTAATTTAATAGGTGAATAAAAATAAACAAATGAACTAAAATAATGCTGGAAAAATTATAATATTTTTGATTCTAAAAATTAATTTTCATCAGATAGAAAGATCATCACGGAACTGGATGAATGGTATCATATGGAATACAAATTCAAACGTGAACTGAGTTTGTTAACATTTAAAACAATTGACATCATGTACTTGTGGATGCGAATACTGCGTGAGGTCTAGTGTTCACAGAACTACTAGTACTTCTGTGAACAGTAGACCTCACGCAGTATTCGCATCCACAAGTAACTGATTGAAACTATAGACCTCATGGAAATACAGCAATAGACTGGCTTCTCCACACATCTGTGTAATCACTTGTCAGCTGATTTATGATGAATAATTCTATAGTCTGATTTTTACTCTAATATTGGCGTATGAAGGAGGCTCCTTTTTCCTTTTATATTATCCTTGAAATGCAAAATTTCCAAAAACCTTGTATATACGCACAATTGAAAAAGGAACATACCTGTCAAATTTAATGAAAATCTATTACCGCGTTTCGCCGTAAATGCACAACATATAAACATTGAAACATTAAGAGAAATGCCAAACCGTCGACTTGAAACGTAGACCTCACTTCGCTCGGTCAAATATATAAAGAGAGATCTTATTTTCTTCCATTATAACGTGGACCTCACTATAGCGCTATTATAACAGTACAGAGTTTCACACTGATCTTATATTTGTATCTTTTATTTGTCTCTATGACGAAGTGTTGTAAACTTTGTGTTTTATGATAATAGATGATTATTGATTGTTTGATTGACGTTAAAATTTATTGTTTCGACAGGTAAATAGACTGTACAAGTTTGATAAGCCTACCATCTTGGACTCAGACCTGTACAAAAGATTGCCGGACGCCTACAAGAAGTTCTACAAAGAATGGCGGATGACCTTGCCCAGTCCAGTGCATTATGTACCCAAGCAAGGAAAGTGGGAGAAGAATCCTAAAACTGGCGTAATGTAAGTGTTTCAATCTACCGTAAGACCGGTTACACAAAAAACAAACAAAACCTACTCTAGAACATGGTACTCCATAGTGGAGTAGGTCAATTTCCACACAGAGAACACTAAACATGTAGAGGACACATTATAAGAAACTAGTCTTCAGGCTCGCTACGCTCGCCATATCCGTCTAGCCAGGGGGCTCTGCCCCCTGGACCCCCGACTGGATCGTCCAAAAATGAGATCAGCGGGCTCGCTTCGCTCGCCTGCATTTTTCATTTGAGCATACTTCATTCCATCAGAAAGTCAAAGTACTGAGAAAACGCAGAAAAGCTGAGAAAAACGCTGATTTTGGGCGTATCTTTGATGAAATATAATGGTGCGTACAGACTTTCGCTCTGCTCCGCAACCGAACATCACTCCAGCAGAGCGAATGATGATCGACCGGGGAGCAAGAGTGGTTCGACCGGGGAACGCGAGAAGATCTAACATCTTCCGTAACGTTCATGATGGGTGCGACTGCAGAGGGGGCGGGGGCGTATATGTGTACGAAGCTTTAAAGTCACCTCATCACAAAGTTTTTTAAACCCTAGCTAAACCTCTGTACCAAATTTGAACATTTTCTGTCTATTAGTTGATGAAAGAACTGAGAAAACGCAAAAAAACGCTAATTTTGGTCGTATCTTTGGCGTTATTTTAAAACACAACATTATTAAACCCCAGCTGAGCTTCTGTAGTAAATTTAAAGCTGAGAAAGCGCAAAAAAAACGCTAACTTTGGGCGTATTTTTGACGTTATTACAAATAACTTCTAACACAACATTATTACACCCTAGCTGAGCTTTTGTACTAAATTTGAACATTTTCTGTTCATTTGTTCTCAATAAAGCTGAGAAAACGCTGAAAACGCAGATTTTGGGCGTATCTTTGGAAATGTTTCCAAATCCGTTCTTAATGCGCTTCTAAAGGGCCAACTGAACATACCTACCAATTTTTTGGTAGTTTCTTTTAAAAGCCAAACCGGTTTTTGGTCCAGTAGATTTTTAGCTCTGCGAGTGAGTGAGTGAGTCAGTCAGTCAGTGAGTGAGTGCCATTCCGCTTTTATATATATAGATTTATGAAACTAACTATTGTATGTAATTGTAAACTATTTTCTGTAATTGATGTAGTAGTTGTAGTTTTTTGGGAAAAAACATTTATTTATTTATTTAAACGATACTGCAGGCATGTCAAGCGAATTTATACAAGCTTAATCTCAACGCTTCTTTCTCATTTTTCTATTTATTTGTTTTCCCATTCTATCTCATTTTCCCATTTGTAGGTTATATTTTGTCTTTAAGAATCAATTTGACAAACATGTTTAACATCTACTCGAATCAACAAAACTTGAAGAAGGGTCTACATTGGTAGAGTGGACCCGTTCTTGTAAACTTGACTTCGAGTGTGCAAAATACATTCATTTTATAGAAAACTCGAAATCAAGTAAACGTTACCATAGAGAAACAATAGCGTAAGTAGATATCCCATGGTATAGGGCGTTTATGTTGCAACTTTTACTGATATTTCAAGCCGATAGTCCACGTAGTTTTTACCCGTGAAGCTGTATGACGCTGGTAGTCTCTAATACTGAGCCGGTCATACACTCTCGCCCCAACAAAACAGTGAAAATCGACAGTAATCGGCTTGAGATATCAGTAAAAGTTGCAACATAAATGCCCCATACCATGGGATATCTACTTATGCTATTGTTTCTCTATGATGTTACTAATGTAAACGCTCCTTAATGACAGTCAAACTTTTTCTTGTGACTTGAGTAATTCAAAAATGTGAAAGTAACACATAACCTAGCTACATTTTCGACTGTTGTAAAAATTAGAATGTTAGGTTAGGTTAGGTTAAGGTTGTGGTTAGGTTAGGTTAGGTTCCATTAAAATGGAACCGTTTTGGGCTCATAAGCCTGTGGTACTTTTCTGGAAATTGTGTTTTTTTTAATGATTGAATAAATAAATACAAACCATCAACAAGATATTATGTTTAATTTTTGTCTATGTTTATTTTGTATTAATGTTGATAATTCATGAAGTGCAAACATAACCTATTTTTGGACAATTTCTATCTAAATTTTGGAAAGGAACAGTTTTGGTCTTCAAGCCTGTTATTCCTTCCCCAATCATTCATAGTTGAGAATTATATTGTATATGTATCAATGTATAAATAAATAATATATTTTTTGCAGTACACCGGTACAGAACATCCCGATACTGCCAGTGTTTCCGCGGGAGTCGAACCAGGGTCTGTGGGGCGGCGAAGGCGTGGTGAAGGGCTACGTGAAGCCGGGCAAGTATGCCGAGAAGTCGGTCAAACTGTGGTTTCCCATCCTGAAGCGATCGGTCATCCACAGTGAGGTGCTCGACAAACGTATGACCACAATCGTCACTCAGCGCACCATCGATCTCATTATCGATCATCATGGTCTCGATCACTACTTGCTAAAGGTCGATCAATACTTTTATTCTATCAAACAATCAAACAATCATAATTTTTAGTGAAATATCTATGTCTATTGAGATTTGTTACATACAGGGTGGGTGAAAAGTCTGATAACAGCTTAATATCGGTTTCGTATTTAGTGTTATCATTTTATTGTAGCTTGAGAGTCTTAAACTGAGCCTCTACTGTTACTTGTGGTTGCGCAGTTACACTTTCTTTGTAATCTAGCGCATGCGTTCAGTGGAAGCGTCCCTGGTTTTGCATTCGTAGTAAGTGACCGTCAGGAGAAACTTCTAAACCGCTCTCGTTATAACCTCTTATTATTACCAGTATTGTGGAAAACCACATTTAATTCTTATTATGATAAATTATTATACCGGCCGTGACAAACCGTATCTCATACCTCAATCCTTCCCGCAATATTGTTTGACCTTTTACCTCAAATAGTGAAATACCTAAAAGTGCTTCAAGACATTTATCATCGACGCTACACCAACGAACCAACGCTTCAACTACATATGGTGAAAAGGAACAATATCAAGGTATTTAGATTCATTTATAAATTTCATCATTTTTATCCTCGCATCGCGTTTTGTGGTTTCCTCACCCCTTCCTCTGATCCTCCATTTTAATACAGTCTTATTCTCTACTCCTTTTATTTCTTCAATATCCTCAATCCCGAACAATATCTCATACACAAAGGTAATTTGATGGTGGGTGTGATTGGGGATCCTATTCAAATTGAAAATATCACTTTACTATGACTTCAAAAATCTGGTCCGCCATCTTGGATCCGCCATATTGAAAACAACTTTATTTTTTTAAATAGGAAGGTGGTCATGCGATAGACCTACATGATTTCGTTACGAAATTTCAAGAAAAAATGAATGGTGCAAGCCGCACATCGATATCTCAAACCGTTCAGAAGATATTCACATTATTAATCAATACTATTGAAAGCAGAAACAAGAGAAAAAGTATGAGAACGGCTTAGTATCTCATAAAAGATTGTGATTCCAAGGTGGGTTTGATTGGGAATCCCTCTTAAATTGAAAATACTACTTTACTATGACTTGAAAAAATCTGGCCGCCATCATGCGATACATTATTTCGATATTTCGACATTATAGGAAGGTAGTCATGCGATAGGCCTACATGATTTCGATACGAAATTTCAAGAAAAAATGAATGGTGAAAACCGCACATCGATATCTCAACCCATTCAGAAGATATTCACATTATTAATCAATACCACTTATGTATTTCATTAACTGATATGCATGATATTGATCAATAATGTGAATATCTTCTGAACGGTTTGCGATATCGATATGCGGTTTTTGCCATTCTTTTTTTCTTGAAATTTCGTATCGAAATCATGTATCGCATGACCCTTCCTATTAAAAAAAATAAAATTGCATTCAATATGGCGGACCAGATTTTTGAAGTAATAGTAAAGTAGTATTCTCAATTTGAGTAGGATTCCCAATCAAACCCACCTTGGAATCACAATCTTTTATGAGATACTAAGCCGTTCTCATATTTTTTCTCTTGTTTCTGCTTTCAATAGTATTGATTATGTGAATATCTTCTGAACGGTTTGAGATATCGATATGCGGCTTGCACCATTAATTTTTTCTTGAAATTTCGTATCGAAATCATGTAGGTCTATCGCATGACCACCTTCCTATTAAAAAAAAAATAAAGTTGCTTTCAATATGGCGGATCCAAGATGGCGGACCAGATTTCCCAATCAAACCCACCGTCAAATAACCTTTGTGTATGAGATATCAAGCCGTTCTCGGACTTTTCACCCACTCTGTATACCAGGTGCGGCAGCAAAACTTCCTTTTTTAAAGTGAACGCCATTTAGTCAGCTGATGTCGTAGTAGAGCAAAATTGGTGTAGCTAGAGAGGTCAGACTTTAAAGTTTTCTTCGCGACATGTTCAGTCACTATCATGCTTTGCAACAATTAGAAGCGTGCATTTTCAAATAAAAACACACATATGTTGTCAAATTCTACACAGTTTTATTTGGTACAGGCTGACTATCAGTCAGCTTGAAAATGTAACCTGTGAGGTCACGAAACCATGGTAAATAAATCTGTGTAGAATTTGACAAGATATGTGTGTTTTTATTTCATTATGGAACAGTTCTACAATATTGACAGTGACTCAGTCGAAGCGTGCATTTGCCGTTGAGACTTATTTTTCGAGCGGATGTTCTGTGATCACAACCCAGAACCCTCACAACCCTCGAAATCGCTTTGATTTAGTCCGTTTGGCTACTGTCACGGACCGAAATAGTATATTTCGCACCTAGAGCAGAAAATGAGATTTTTCCAGCTCGAAATCGGTTTTCAAGTCCGAGGCCGTAGGCCGAGGACTAGAGAAGATTGAGAGCTGGAAAAACATTTTTGCCCGTGGTGCGAACGATATTTTTCGCCACACTACAGGTATTGCTGACAAAATAAATAAAGAATACAAAATGAAGAATACTCGTTAAGCTATCGTACCTATCTCTTGATTTTAGTGGTAGAAGATTTGCAGTCAGGATTTCAGATTCTTCTAAAATTTCACTTGGAATACCACAGTCATCTTCAAGCATTTTTGAAAATTCGGAATGCACTAATCAACAATAAATAATTGAATAAAACTGGTTGCGAAGCGAATTAGTTTGATTCGAAACTGGAACTGAAATCATGGCGACTTCAGCTGATGATGAAAGTGGACACTCGCCCGATCTAGCGGATGACTTATTAACTACTTCCATGAGCGGCTGGAAAGAGACAACTTTTTGGCCTAGACCGGAAAAGAAACCCTTTTCTGACGTCGTCTGCAAACAAGGTCTTTCAGATCTACGTAGGGACTGGAAAACAGCTGCTTTCTGTGCAGTGTGGCGAAAATCAATTATTACGTGGGTCACTACGTTTAGATAACTGCAAGTGTGACAAGACGAAGAACAGGAGTCCCTCGGCCCATTAGGTCACCTGAGAGCATTGAGGCAGTGAGAGTTTCAATGTTGCGATCACCACAGCGTTCTGCGCGTAAACATGCTTCTGCTCTTGAACTTTCCAATCCTCCTGTGAGACAAATTCTCCATGATAATCTTAATTTTCATCCATACTAGATGGCAATTGTGCAGGAACTCTCTGAACGTGACTTCAATTGAGGACCACTATCCAGGACGCCTCATCTCAATTAGGAGCGACTTCGAGTGGCCAGCCCGATCTCCCGATTTGAACCCTTGTGATTTTTTAAAATTCCTTGTTTATCTTTATGTGAACCGTTCAAGGACCCTACAAGATTTGATGACCAATATTAGGGAAAAAAATTGCCAACATAACGCCTGCAAAGCTGGCAGGAGTCATGACACACGCCAAACTCAGTGTATGGAGAATGGGGGATTTGATATGATAGGACCTGATTTGATATTCAAAACTAAATAAAACAAAACTTTATAATTTAAGTGTCTACATTACAAAAGATGAACACAAACATTCTGATTTAAACAAAGAATTTTATTTACTTTTGAAAAAAGGAAGTTTTGCTGCCGCACTCTGTATAATTACGAGGGTCATTTTTTCGACCTCAAAGTCACCAGCCCACCAAAATTTCAAATTCAAATTTTATTTATTCAAACTCACAATAATAACATTCAGAATCAATAAGAAAAACAAAACACTCAGCTCAGTAAGATAAAAAATAAATAATGCAAGATTAATAAAATAAATACTGGTATGTTTTATTAGAAATACTTTACTAATCTAATTACTATCGATCATAATGGTTTCGATCACTACTTGCTGAAGGTCGATCAATAAATACTTCTTTTATCATCAAACAATCGTAATTTTTAGTGAAATATTTATATCTATTGAGAATTATTACATAGAATTATTAGTCCCCGTTTGAGAGAATTCCAATTCAAGAGTTGTGAGCTTTAGATGCTGAATAACGAAGAGATACTGTGGATTCAAGTCCATCTTGATGACGGATGACTCGGGATTGGCTTGAATGAGTTCAACCTCTTCGACTAAGGCTCAACTCACACTTACGCGACTCAAGTCGAGAAGAGACTGCGACGCAGCATGTGTTTCCAAATGGCGACACTCAGACCAGTCGATTCTAGTCTCCGCGACCTCACGACTGTGAGACTGAGTCGAGCGTCGAGTCGACATGTTGGTCGAGCCTCGACTTGAGTTGGTAGTACCGTGCATTTTTAATGAAAGTGATGTTTTATCATTTTAGATTAACTCAATAATAAGAATTAGATAAGACAATATATTCATAATAATTATTATAAAATTTGTTACATGCTAAGTAGTGACTAATTAGATCGTATATTTTTAATAATGTGAGGTTAGAAAATGGAGTAGCATGGAACTGAAGTAGTTCATTTCATTTTGTGTTCAATCATCTAGTTTTTTCGAATATTAATTTAAACGTGGACTGCGAATACGCCCCGTTCCGGAAAGCCAATTTTCTGACTCCAGCAGTTTAAGTTCTAGGGAGCCGGCCCTAAGTGAGTTCCAATACGATCCACATGAATGACGATCCTCCATCTGAATGTATGTACGAAGGTGGACCAGATAAGACGAAAAGGTTATCTGATGACTGTCTCGGCCAATGGCCCATATGAATAAAACCAGAGAAAATGCTCATGAGCAAACGCATGGAGCATAAGGTTTTGCTCATGAGCATTCGCTCATTTCTATATGAATAAACTTTACCTTATGCTCCTGAATTCTGGAGCAAATGCTCACGTATTTTAAAGATTTTTCATCAGCTGATTCGCCTTTGTGGCCTTACTTTGTTTTTATAGCTCACGTAAGTGCTAAATATGCAAGTTAGGAGACACCGCTTGTGTTTGCGTCGTCTGCTCTGTTTTCTATTTATGAATTGAGTTCTAGGTTAGTTGAGTTTAGAATTCTGAAATAATAGCGTGAAAAAATGTCATCTCTATAATAATCTTTAGCATATCTTATAATACCTATCAATAGCCTTCTTATAATCGTCTACACTCTCATCTTTTTAAATGCCTATTTCCTATTCTGTGATGGTTATCTTTATATCGGATAGGTATCTTTTGTATTCATCCTTTTGCAGGAATAATGGTGATATATATCATGGTTGAATCTAAAAAGATTTTTATAGTTTTCAACTATTGGTTGTGATCGTGTTTGGTATAGTTCCTCTTACTCACACGAATTAGTTGAGCCATTTTACTATAAGCAAAAGGTGAAAAGCTGCTCCAGAGTAGACTCACCTTTTTTGAAGCATTTGCTTCGAAAGTTGAGCAAATGCTCTAGTTTATAAACACAATTTTGAGCAAAAGCTTTTACTATTTTTTTGATGAGCATGAGCAAAAGGTTTTGCTCACGTTTATTCATAGAAAATGAAGCAAATGCTCCATATTTTAGAAGTATAAGCAAATGCTCAACTTTATTCATATGGCCCAATGTGTATGTACAAGGAAGAGCCCATGGAAATCGTCCACTATTCTTCTTTTCAAGATTCCAATTTCCTTCAAATGAGAATATAAATGTGATGTCCAGGAATCTGTTTCATAGAGCTTCCAGTAAATGTTTCCAAAAAATATTGAGTAAATCGTTCTTGAAACATTTCTCCATGCTCGGTATTTTGAATGTTGTTTTGTATTGTTTCAGACTCGAGCGTGTGATATCCAGTCAGAGTTGGGCTTGAAGTTGAAGAGAAAGATCCTGATGGCGTTGTTCTACAAAACCCTCTACAAAGATGATCCTATAAAACAGGAGGAGATCTACAATAAGTACAAACACTACTTGAAAGATGTGAGTACCTGTAAGTTAGTGGGGTATCATAATTGAAACTAAGTTTAGTATTAGCAATTTTGTATGTATAATACAGAGTTATCATAAAATAATGGTGCGGTTTCGA